>NC_138894.1:61167873-61360373 GCF_965194825.1 Balaenoptera physalus | reverse complement strand
TACCCTGAGCAAAGAACCCATCTACACCGTGTTGGACTTCTGACCCACAGAGCTATGAACTGATCAGTGGGTGCTGTTTTAAGCTGCTAAATTTGTGGTAATTTGTTACGCAGTAATTGAAAACTAATACATCGTCTCTTTTTGGCTCTTGCCTGTTCTGCTTTCATTTCCTCCTATGTCAGAAGAAAACATGATCTCCTTTTTCTGTGTTCACATCCTATGTTCATTTCAGGGTCATCCATTAAGTTCTTCTTTCTGTTGGAGGAAGATGTTCTCAGTTCACTTGCAGAAAGAGATGGTTTTGATCTTCTGAAGGTAGTGAATGACTAAGGCTTGCTTACTTTAGTTTACCACCTCTGTCCACTTCTTTGGACTCTGGTGACTAATCACTCAGGCACCCCCCAGGGGAATTCTCTGCAAGAGTACCTTGATTATAGTTATGTAATCCCCCAAACACTGAAAATGTGCATTGAGTGGCAAACAAAATTTGCCTCAAGGGAAGAGAAGAATCTTCTCTCACAGCAGGAAGACTCAGTTTTTTCCTGTCAAGCCATCTGCCACAACCTCTTGAACTACTCATGTATTTTAAAAACATTTCTTGCCAGAGGATTATTATCCTTTTGTTTATTGGCTTATCTTAAGAACCCAAACCCTGAAACCCCACTTAGCCTACATCCTACGTGATGTCCACCAACCACACCCCATCCTGGGCTCTCATATTAGGACAAAATGGATCTTCTTGAACTTCTTGAACTTTAGTCCTATACTTTTGTACCAGACTCAGCTCTGTCATGTTAAAAGTCATGGTGTTACGTAGAGAGCATCTTTACTTCATCCTTTCCCTGTTCAGTGTATAGTTCTTATTAGCTTTAGATTCTAGGATTTTTAAAACATGAGAGATTCATTCTGATCTTCTTGACTTGGCAGAAATATTAAAAGGAAGGCAGGGAATGGGGAAGAGAGCTGCCAGGAAAAGGAGTGTGTCAGGGGAGTCACATTCTTAATGCCTTGCTAAAGAGACAGTGTCGACACAAAAACATCAGCATATGTATTTTTAAGACTGACAACCATTTGAGTGCATTTACATATAAAATGCATACATGAAAACTTCATATGTGGAGATAGTAAATGATTTAAATCAATTATGGAATGTCTGCTATGAAGTTAACATTAAGCTAGGCTCTTGGGGAGACAATGAACAGGTAGCTTGTAGGCTCCTCATATCTTTTTTTTCCCTTCCCGTTTTATTGAGATATAATTGACATGCAGCACTGTATAAGTTTAAGGTGTACAGCATAATGATCTGACTTACATACATGAAATTACCACTGTAAATTTAGTGAACATCCATTATCTCATATAGATACAAAAAAAAGGAAAAAATATTTTTTCTTGTGATGAGAACACTTAAAATTTACTCTCTTCACAACTTTCATATATAACATACAGCAGTGTTAATTATATTTGCTATGTTGTACATTACATCCCTAGTACTTATTTATCTTATAACTGGAAGTTTGTATCTGACTGCCTTCCTCCAGTTCCCCCTCAAATCTGATCTCTTCTTCTATGAGTTTGTTTGTTTGTTTGTTTGTTTTTGAGGTAAAGCTCCTCATATCTTTTTTTCTACCTCCATATGGTGAATATGGGAAGAAGTCATTACTAAATAATATCTGTTGAGCATCTCTTCACTGTCTTCTGAACTAAAGATGCTCTCTGAAAACTTGTAGTGTCTGGATGAGTTGAATTCTGTGGTTCCCTCTTTTCCACTTGTCTTTTAATTTGGGATTAAGGCAATGATGTATTACCTCATACTTTGATTAAAGATGCACATGAGGACCATTGCAAGATATAAAGGAAACTGTAGATCTCATATGTATATTCTCTGTATATCTTCACAGGGACTGCCAAGAATGGGGTTTGGGGCTAAAGTTTTAAACTACCCATAAGTGAATGTCTGTCTACCTAAATTCCTGTACACAATCTATGACAACTTGCAAGACAAAGTCAATTGTTTTTAAAGCAGTTTCTTCAGTGTTTTGTTCTGTAAAAAGCTATCTGTTCCACTATTCCATCTATTCCACTCAGCCACACAATTCCAGGAGTTCCAGAGTTCAGGGTAGGGTACATAGCAGTCATCTAATCACAAGATTACATAGTACTATTTAATAGGGCAGAAACCCACGTCTGCAGGATCTTCATTCTCTCTCTGAGATTGCTGAGTCAAAGAACTGGATGGGGGGCTTCATGTCGTCTGGTGGGTGGGCATGCCTTATATAAGGCATGATTGAATTCATAAATGTACTCCAGAAACCTGAGCACGAAGACCTTAAATTCCCAGTGTCCAGGTGACTCTCAGCAGATGGCTTATGTGTAATGTTGGAAGGGTTAGAAGTTCTGAAGGGAATTATGCATGTTGCCCTTTGTATTCCTCTGCCCATTACCGAAGGGCCTTGAAGCTCCCTGGAGTTTTATGCATAAGAAAGAAAGATGTCAAATTTGCCTTCTTGAGTAGTTTTATCAGGGTCACCTGTGATCTGTATTTAATATTCTGTTCCAATAGAGTTCTCAACAAAAAGGCACTGGAACATAGCCAGTCCATTATCATCGAGGCCATGCTTTCTTCAGAACATTCTGGCTGGGCTCTAAACCAAAGAATGCTTTTTAAATGACAGCAGTGGAAAAGATTTGTGAAATTTTGTGTCACTATAGATGAATTTGTGTGGAAAAATAGAGATCATTATCAGCATGGTAAACTTAGGGACATCACAGTAAAGCACTGCGTTAAGTGCTTTTGCACGTTACTTCGTTTGATCTTCATAACAGCCCTGGGAATCATGTGATATTATTCCTATTTTACATAAGAGAAAACTGAGGCCTATAAATGATCTACCTTCGTATAGCTATGAAGAACTTTCCTTAATGATATGTTGTCATTTGTATCAGAACCAGTTTAACTTATGGCAAAGTGCAATATAGGTTTCTAACATATGTTATGGATATATGTTCACAGTGATACACACTGACATTTTGCCTATAGTCATTTTATTACTTATGAATATTTTTAATAAAATTCAGAAGAGAATCTTTTGAAGAAACCTTATTTTATTTCTGGCTTTCTCATTAGCAAGCCGTGCAAACTGAGCTAAGTCACTTACCTATCCAGGGCTTGCCATTCTTCTATAGAAATGGGAGATTTTACTTGGTAAGCTTTACAGTCCATAACAACTCTAAAATTTTGTACAGCTGGGATCGTTCCACACAAAATACTATAGCAGTGCTCAGAATCAGGTATGAGGTCTGAAACAACTACTCACCTTCGTATTTTCCATTTATCAAGCACTTACTATGTTTCAGGAACCGTGCTAAGCAATTTACATACATCACCTTATTTATCTCTCACAACTGTCCTGCTAATATTATTCCCATTCTATAAATGAGGAAACTGAGACACAGAGAAGCTGAGTAATTTGTCCAAAGTCACACAGTGTATGATGATAGAGTTGACATATGAAAACCAGTCTGTCTGACCGCAGAGCCTGCCTCTTAACCATTGGGCTACTTTGCCTCCCGTTATTCAGCCTTGGGGACAGAATAAGTTTATGTAGTTTAGGCAGGACATTTCCCCCTGATGGTCATTAGACAAATCTGTAATAATTTTAGAAGAAAGAGATAAACATTTGAAAGGAAGAGAATAGGAGAGTTGGAAAGAAAATAAAAGACCTCTTTTTAGTCTACAGTTTCCTTACCTAGTATAAGGAATATTAATGCATTATCAGTGTTGGTAATATTAATATTAATACTGAACTGAAATTGTTGTTATAGCTGTCATAAATCTTCAGCTTTATTTGTGTATATGTGATTGAGGATGATTTTCCATTCTTCACTATTCCTCCGGATAGTATGAGTGTGGACTGCCTGATGTCTTACATCTGTTTCTGTGCATGTTACAGACAGGGCATATTTAGGATGACCATATAATTTGTCATTCTAATAGGGACACTTAGAGGAGTGAAAGAGGGTGCTATTAATAATTGTGCTAGAACAACGGCATGAACCAGGACACCAGACCGTGTAGTTACCCTGGGCTTATGAGATAGGTTTGTGATTCTTATTCTGGTTGACAGGCAGAGGTTTTCAGATATTTAGCCTGAAAAATGAAATTCTCTCTTGGACTCATTAAAATTTAGTGACTCTTCATGTCAGACATTTGTTGGGCAACATCCACATGCCAAATTCTACTTGGCATGAGGTAAAATGATGCTTAGCAAAAGAGTTCAAGGTCAGAATACTCCCTCATCACAGAAATTAAGTACCAGACATGTGCTATGATTTAAAGTTTTATGGCACATCAAAATCTTTTGTTGAAAGTCTGTAACGTCTTCAGCAAGTAACACATGCTATTCAAGTACCTGTAATTGACCAAGATACAACTGGCACTCTGTTGACTGTTGACCTGAAAGGTCATGTGTAGATAGCACACGACCCTTCTTCATTTTATACTCTGTTCTCTCATGCAAGTGCTGTGATTCTAGGGTGACTATCTATAAATACTACCAAGAAAAGGCAAGTTGACTTTTAACCTCTGTCATATATCATTTTATCCATTAAAAGGACATGCAGGCATCCTTTTGTTCAGGGAATGACACAGTTTTTTTATTGTTGTTAGAAGTGTGCTCTGAGAATGGTATTTCTTCTCTGTGGTCTACCAGAGTTGGACGGTAAGATATTCAACAGTTGTATCCTTTCTCTCTCTTTTCTAATAAATGATAGCAATTATTTTCACAGCTTGGATAGAGTTTCTAACTGTAATTTTATACTAAAATAAAAAGAATAATTTACTAACTGAAGATATTTTAATGAGCTTAATTTAAGACATCTGTCTTTCCAAGTAGCTTTCATTTAGTAGCATATCGGTTACCTTTATTGTTTGGTTGGGTATTCTGGTACTGTAAAACACAAAAGTTACAAAATAGGTTCTAGGCATTAATATTAAGTGACTTGCAAATAAAGAAGTATGGAGAATCTTAAGAAATTGATACTTGTTTAAGTTTCAGAGAGGTTTGTTTATCCATTTTGACCTTTGTTGCTTCTTCATTCATTCATTGAACAAATATCTAGTGTCTGTATACTCAGTAGCAGTTACTGGGATGACCATTAGACATTCAAAGATGAATAAAATATAATTTCTGCCTTCAAGAAACTGTTTCATGGGGGCTTCCCTGGTGGTGCAGCGGTTGAGAATCTGCCTGCCAATGCAGGGGACACGGGTTCGAGCCCTGGTCTGGGAAGATCCCACATGCCGCGGAGCAACTGGGCCCATGAGCCACAGCTACTGAGCTGAACAAATGAGTAGAAATTAACCAGATGAAGGGAGCTTTGGTTGAAGTGGGTGTAGGGGAGATAGGTAAGTTTGAGCAGAGGAAACTGCATATGTAAAATTACTTGGCAAGAGTAGTCTTGGAATTGCCAAAAAAGTGGAAAGGGGGCAGCAACGAGAGAAGAAACTGGAGAGGTAAGCGTGAACTATATTACACAGTCTTGTATAAAAGCATACCAGTGATTCACATTTTCAAATGCATATTTTTATGACATTTACATAGAAGATAGATTGGGAAGGGAGTTAGTCCAGAGGCAGGGAGACCATCAGAGGATGTTGACATAGTTCAGATAAAAATCATTGAGACCTTAAACAAAGGGTATTGATAATGGGGACGGGGAGAGAAAAGGGACTGATTAGAGAACTCTTATGAAAGAGTTATCAGGATTTGGTGACTGTTCGAATGTGTGGGATAAGGGATGAAGGGAAATCAGGTGTGACTCCCAGGTCTCTGGCTTGTTTGACAGGTAATGCTGAAGTAGAGGTTATAGGAGATAAGAACAAATCAGAGTAGGGGTGGAATGGGAGGGTGAGTTTCAGTTTAGGTATATTGAGTATTTGGAGTCTGTGGGCCAGTTAGAAGAGCTGCCCCAGTAGGTCCTTGGCTGTTTAGAAGGTCTGGGGGTCAAGAGAGAGGTCTCAGCTGGAGAAATGGATTTGGGAGTCTTCTTCAAATATGTATGTGAGTGAAAGCCATGAGAGTGGGTGAGTTTACATTAAGAAGAGGAATAAAGAAAGAACTGAGTAGAACTTAGGATAGATTTCAGGTGATCACTAATTTGAAGGGTGGATAGTAGCATAAAAACATGGGAAATAGACTGAAAAGTAATACCCAGAGAGGAGGATAACTGGGAGAAGGTGTTGTCATAGAAATGAAGAGAGGAGAAACTTTCCAGCGGGAAAGAGTGGTCAACCATGTCAAATCCTGCAGAGATGTTGGGTGGGATGAGGACAGAAAAGTGTCCATTGAATTTAGCAACAAAGAGGTCATTATTGATTTTGGCCAGAGAGGCTTCCAGGGGTAATAAGGCGTGGCAGCCAGATTTCAGTGGGTTGAGGAGTGAATGGGAGGAGAGGAAGTCTGATTTGTCTGTAAAGGAAAATCCAGACATGGGGCAGCAGAAAGGGGAGAGTGCAGGGTTATAGCTGTCTGAGTCGTAAGTGGCATCTTCATTGCAAAGTGAAAAGCAATTAAAAGATAGATGCAAGTTAGGAGGATGTAATATTATTTCAGGGAGAAAATATTCAGAAAATATCCACCCCACCTCACCCCCATGAATGCAACAGCATGCAAAAATTTGTCTTCTCTTGCCAATGCGGTTTGCTTCGTCTCTTTTCACTGAGAAAATGCCTTCTTTATTAATTTACCTAGACATAGGATTCATTCATAATTAATGATAATGTGGTTTGCAAGTATTATTTGTCACAGAAATGTCCAGTGGAAATTATAATGGTAATAACTGCCTTTTTTTTTTTTTTTTGGTATTACTTCAATTGTATTCATAGCTCTGTTAGAGAACAGCATTGAAAGGAATAATTGCGAATGTTTTCTGTTTTGTTTCTGTTTGCGGGGGTGGGGGGGTGGGGGGCTGGTGAGGGGCTGTGTTTAAATGCTAGTGCATTCCCTCATTTGAGGAAATAACATTAATATGAAATAAATAGGAAGCAATACTGAACCATGTTTAATAAAGCACTTAATTTTGTGGTTCTGTGAGGTCAATCCTTCTGTGTGTTTGGCCATCCTTTTTTTTTTTTTTAATTTTATTTATTTATTTATTTATGGCTGTGTTGGGTCTTCGTTTCTGTGCGAGGGCTTTCTTCAGTTGCGGCAAGTGGGGGCCACTCTTCATCGCGGTGCGCGGGCCTCTCACTATCGCGGCCTCTCTTGTTGCGGAGCACAGTCTCCAGACGCGCAGGCTCAGCAACTGTGGCTCATGGGCCTAGTTGCTCCGCGGCATGTGGGATCTTCTTAGACCAGGGCTGGAACCCGTGTCTCCTGCATTGGCAGGCAGATTCTCAACCACTGCGCCACCAGGGAAGCCCTGGCCATCCTTTTTTGAAGAAGCGGAATATTAGTGGATGGTCTGGTGATGTTGCTCCTGATCTTGAGCTGACTTGCTGGAATACCTTAAACAAGTTACTTGATTTATTTCCACCTTCCCCCTCTCCCTCTCTCTCTCACTCTCTCCCTCCCTCTCTTTCTTCATCCATGTGTAAAATAGAAACAGTAACAATAGTAATAATCTCTTTTAAAAAGTTTTTGGGGAAAAAAAGTTTTTCAAATAATTAAAAGAATGGTTGGTCCCATATTTCTGATTCACTGTCCATTTGCTTGTTACCAGCAGACGATCACTTTATGTGGAGAGATTATTTTTTTCAAGGCACTTTTGTTTTCAAAGTTTTTCTGTTCCATATTGCTATTTGTCAAATATAAGGGATAGACAAATGTCCCTTTTATTTAATATATAATAACATATTAAGGGAGACTAATAATATATTAAGGGATAGGAGGAAGTTTAAGAATTACATTAGCTGTTGCTCTCTGCTTTATATCAACTTAAGTTGCCCATCCCCACCACACATCAGTCAATTTAAAATACCTGTTAGCAGGACCTTGACTGGCATTAAAAGAAAACTCACGTGATGATTTTCTCCTTGAGATGATCAACTGCAGTAGTGTTGTCAGGTTTCTTTAAAAGCTCTTTTGCACTGTCACAGCTTCCTGGGTGCTGGCTAAGTGTAGACCTTGGGATGGGCTGATATACACAAACGGAAGGATCTAGGGAATGCTTTTATCTTCTATTGTAGCCTCAAAGAATGTTTCCTAAGACAAAAGTCCATCTTCAATAGACAGGGTTCAGAGAGACTAATTCATTAATTCTCAGAATCTACAACAGATGATTTTTCGAGGGCTTAGAACCACGAAAGCCATCCAACTTGAGACCTGTTGGGTTAGAGCACGACCTAGTGATGGCGTTGTTTTAATGAGGACGCAGTAATCACAGAATCATGGCATGATCATGTTGGAAGGGATTGGACAGTCATCTATTCTAGCTTCCCCCCATTGCAGGAACCCCTCCTATAAACATCTTGACAGATTTGTGAGCATTTTCACTAGTAGGAAATGCACATGGTTAAACTGTTGCAGACATGAGGAAGTGTTCCCCAGAATGAGCCCAAATATACTTCTCTGTTATAATATACACTCTGTACTGCTCTCTAGAGCCCCACCCTATTTTCATGAGAGTCTTTTAGGCTTTTGATGATAACTCTCATGGCTTTTCTATTTCTTCACACTAAGAAGTTCTGTTTTGCACAAAATGTATTTTTTTTAACATGGTCTTCATCTTTTCTCCCTCTTCTCTACCAAATCTGTCATCCCTTTGAAAAATGTGTCTTGCACAGGGTCCAGTATAGCCGACTACTGTATCTGTGCATCTGGACCCTTTATCTACTTAGTGAAGCCTAATTAAGGAGTAGGTGAGAGTCTAGCACAGTGCCTGAAACAGTTGGTTGAACTAGAGTTACAAATTGGTTCATGATAAAGCACTTTATGGATATTGAGAATCATCTTCTTTTTCATTTGAACTGCTAGCAAGCTGAGTATTCTCTAATTTATACCTGGTATTTGATTTATTGTTTTAAGATAAATAAGCTTCTTTATATTTCTACCTGCTAAATTTTATCTGAATTTGAATTTATTGGTTTCCAACTCATTTTTTAAAAATTTATTTATTTATTAATTTATTTAATTTTTGGCTGCATTGGGTCTTCGCTGCTGCACGCGGGTTTTCTCTAGTTGCTGAGAGCAGGGGCTACTCTTTGTTGCAGTGTGCAGGCTTCTCATTGAGGTGGCTTCTCTTGTTGCGGAGCACGGGCTCTAGGCGCACAGGTTTCAGTAGTTGTGGCACATTGGCCTCAGTAGTTGTGGCTCGCAGGCTCTAGAGCTCAGGCTCAGTAGTTGTGGCGCACGGGCTTAGTTGCTCCGCGACATGTGGGATCTTCCCGGACCAGGGCTCGAACCCGTGTCCCCTGCATTGGGAGGCGGATTCTTAACCACTGCGCCACCAGGGAAGCCCCTCCAACTCATTTTTATGCCAATCGAAATCAATTCAAATTTTTATTCATCATCCAGATTATTAACTAACCTTCCTATTGGAAGAATAGTCCAAAATTTTGCTCTTGAAGTCTCTTTCCAAGTTGTCGATAAAATTTTTGAATAGGCTAGATCTAAACACACAATTCTGGGAGTTTCTACTAAGACCAGTTGACATCCACCAACTAACTTGGCTGGTTGTTCTTGATCTTGTTCATCAGAAACTTCCTGAAGCTTAGTTAAATGCCTTCTTAAAATCAGGAGATACTCTGGCATTCTCCTAATGACAGCCTGATTGATCTATCAAATAAGAAAAAAAAGAAGAGGATGTAAGATGAGTTTGGCATACTTTCATTTATTAATATCTATAGTTTGGGGTGCCCTTTGGCTATAGTGTTACCTAATATACCTTTTAAAAGAATCTGAACATAGACTATGTCCATTTCCATTCTCCTGGCACCTCCCCTGTTCTTTGGGATGTCTCAAAGTTCCTAATATTGATTCTGCACATTCGCCCTCCAATTGTTTCAATACCCTGGGATGTAGTTGGTTTCAGATTGCAAACTTGAATTCATTTGAAGTGACTTCATGCTGTTTTCTTACTATCTTACATCTTAGATGGGGCTTTGAGTCCTTCTTTTTGATTCTTACTCTACTCTTCCCAGAGAGAAAATTAAATCAGAGCAAAAAAAGGAATTGGTAAGTACTGCCTTCTTCCTGTCTCCCTTTACTATTACATTGCACACCCTGGACACTGGTTCTGTAACATTCTTGTTTATCTTGTTGTTCCAAACAACCTTTTGTAATCTTTATCATCTTTTTCTTTCTTCTTGCAAACTTCAGCATTCTGGAATTTAACCTTTCTGACACCATGTTTTATAGGTTCCCACCAACTTTCCAGCATAAGTCTGGCAAGATGAAGCTCCCCATCACTGCTACATCTAAAAAAATGTCAACTTCATATCTAGATTTAGAAATAGATCATCTTAATTCTCCATCTGACTGGTAATTTATAGTATATATACTCTCATAAGACTATCATTACTGTTTTCCTTTCTCACTGTTTTCTCTCTTCTTTCCTATTTGTATTAGATTGTGATGTAGATGAATATGTTTTTAACATACAATTTAATTGTTAGTCATCTCTATGAATTGATATATAGGTATGTAAGTCAGGGTTCTCCAGAGAAACAGAACCAATAGGAGATATATATAAAATATATATGGAGATTTATTATGAGGAATTTGCTCACATGATTATAGAGGCTTAAAAGTCCCATCATCTGCTGTCTTCAAGATGGAGACCCGGGAAAACTGGTGGTATAATTCCAGTCCAAGTCTGAAGGCCTTGAGACCCAGGGGAGCAAATGGTGTAAATCCCAGTCCAAGGGCAGGAGCAGACCATGTCACAGCAAAGCAGGTATGCCAGAAGGAAATAAATCCTCCTTTCCTCTTCTTTTTGTTCTATTCAGACCCTTGAGGGATTGGATGATGCCCACCCACAATGGGGAGGGCAGTCTACTTTACTGAGTCCACCCATTCAAATGCTAATCTCATCTAGAAGCACCCTCACAGACACACTGAGAAATCATGTTTAATCTGGGCATCCGTGGCCCAGTGAAGTTAACACATAAAATTAATCATCTCAATAAGCATTTGACTTTTTTTTTTCCCTGTTGTTTTCTCCTGAGATGACCTAGTGACTTCTCCCAATATAATTCTTCTAAGTCATACCTCTAGGCCTTTTTTATTAATATTCCCATTTTGCATCAGTCAGTTCAGCCATGTACTGCCTTCTTTTCAGGAGGCGAATTCTATCCTTCCTCAGGAGTTTTCCATTTGCTAGCTTAAGCTATAAGATATACAGGAAGCAATTTACGGAGTCTGGGGCAAGTGGCAACTAAGACATTAATGACAAACCTTAAGAGCTGGGCACATTGGGCCTTCTTAGTCACTTGTGACAGAGTAAAATAGATCTGATGCTTCTAAATGTACAGGGAAGTGGAATTATCTGGTGCAAGGCCAGGAGGGTATGGATTGCTTAGGGGAAGTCTGGGAAATCACCAGACAGTGACCAAGTAGGGAAGTGAGCCCTGGACAGGGCTGAAGAATGTAAGTAGGAGAAAAAACTAAGCCTCCATTTAGGGTAGTGATGGTAGTGATGGTGGTCGTGATGAAGTAGCAGTGGTGGTGGAGTTGCTTTTACAGGTAATGAGCTTGAACAGAATGAAAATACAAGATCAAGTTGGTAGGAAGTTTATTGGAATATTCTCCTGAGGGCTTTGTAACTTGCCACATAGCTGCTGACTTTGAGTCAAGATTCCTCTGATGTGTTGAGCTAGTGAGAGGGGCTAACAGCTCCCCTTTTCACCCTGTGTTTTGCATCAGAATTTCTGATCCAGAGCAGTTTCACAATAAACTAGTTCTGCTTTTCTCTGTTTATCTTCCTTTCTCTTCTAATCCATTTGCTTCATGGTACAATTATAATTATTATTACAACAGTAGCACAGTTATTAACAACAATAATAACTAATATATACTTTACAAGCTTTCATTTACATGCTAAATACAAGTATTAACTCATTTAATCCTCACAATAGCCCTGTGAGATAGGCATTGTTATTTCCATTTCACAGATGAGGAAAATGAGGCTTAGAGAGGTTGGGAAACTTGCCCAAGGTCACACAGCTAGAAACCAGGATTCACATCTGTCTCCAAAGCCATGCTCTTAAAATATGAAATTCCCACCTGCCTAGGCTGCTTAAGAGGACCTGCATCCATCAGTACTGGTGGTGTTGGTGTTGGTGGTGGGATATGAATAAAAATAATAACAAAGTGCATTTCACAATATACAAAAATTTTTTAAAATTTTAACAGACATTATACCATTTGATCTAAACAACAATCCTGCGCTGTAACTATTATTATTCCTATTTTACAAAGAGAAAAATAAGGCTGAGATTAAATTAAACCTCACAAAAGTTTCCTTTTACTGAACTTTTAAAATATTTTTTTTCTTATTATAAAAATAATCCTATAACCCTGCTACTTACAGGTATCTACTCTTTACTCTTTGAGATATATTTTCCACAAGTATGTATGAAAATTAATTTATTTTTTAAAAAAGATTATACTACAAGTACTGTTTTATGATCTAACTTTTTTAAACTTCAAAATATACTATAGCCATTTTGATGTTATTAAATATTCTTCTACAATATTATTTTAATAGTTGTATTGTTTTTCATTTTGTGACTATTACCTTTGTGTTCCTGATACCGTCTCATAGGGGAAACATAGTGAAGATAATTATTTAAAGGGAGAGTATAGAATCAATAGTTGAACATTATTAATACAGTTGATGTTCAAAGCACATTAGTTGATTAAACTTTCTTCAGAGTGTAAAGGCCTACATTCTGATTATTTATCAAGCTGATAAATATTGTACTTTAACTTTTTGCTGGGCCTTGTGGTATTATTACCTCTATGCAAGTATCCACCGTTAGCTATAAGTGAATCTTGTGTGTTGTCCTGATTTTTTTCTACTAGATTGTAGATTCTCATCTTTGTATCTCTTGCATTTCCTAGCATAGTTCTGGTCAAGAGGCCCCTTTCCAAATCGTTTAAATTTAATTTACAGTCACTTAGTATATGGCAGAGATGGCTTAATGGCAATGCCTTCAAACATTTTTTAATCTATAAATTGGATCCGAAAAAGAAGTAAAAATTAAGAAAAATAAGTGTGAATAGTCAGGCAAATGTGGTATCTTGGAAAGAACACTGGATTGGAGCACGAAGATGTAGCTGTAAAACTTTGTCACTACCTTGCTGAGAGAACTTGAGAAAGTCACTTGACTTCTCTGGGTCTCTATCTTCCCTTCTTGAAAATGAAACTATTACATGAGATTATCGTTTCCAAAACTGATATGTGAGGACTGTATAATTTAATATTGCCTGAATTTATACTGTACAAAAAAAAAAAAAAAAAAAAAAAAAACCTCAGGAACAGATTCTAAAGCAGTTCTGAAGTTTGTGCAATAGGAGGTCACTTGGGCAGCTTAAAAAGCAAACAAACAAACAAAAAACCTGATGCCTAGATCTCACCCCAGAGAATCTAATTTAAGTGAGATGGAGTATGGCTTCGGTTTGGAATTTTTAAAAAACTCTCCAGGTAATTCTATGTTCAGCCAAAACTACTGTTTTAAAAGATCTCCCCACTGTCTTGTTAACAAGCGATCAAGTCCTAGTCATGCCACAAGTGTTACTATTTTGACCCTAAAAATAAATAGGAAGGCTGAATTTTCAAAAGTTGATAATGCTATTTCCGCTCTTTTCACACAGAGGTAGTTTGCCATACAATATTGTGTTGTCCTACCACAACATGTGTTTGTGTGTGAGTGCATGAGTGGGTATATATAGCCCATAAATCTGTTGGGTAAATTAGATGGGACTAAAAAGGAATTGAGGATTACAAATTATCTCTACCGGCTGTTGAATATTTCATGTCAATTAAACATTTGCAAAAACCAAGTATAGTATTATGATCCACTTGTAACCATTACGAGACTGGCACATCTCCATACAGCAATAGCCATTGCTGAGGCTACTGTACTACTCTGGCACGAATCATGATAAATTAAGGTCCCCCTGGCCATAATGAACAGTAATATAATTTTGTAGTTATTCTCCTAGCATGATGAAGCAGCCAGGCAAATTGAGTTTCTAGGTAAATTTTGACATATGGGTCTTATTCCTCAAGAAAAAGAGCTCTTGTTGCTCTGGCTTTGTTCCAGAATTCTGCAGAAATCCACATTGTAGCTTATTATTGCATTACAAAAAGGTACTACAAGTTTTTTTTGTTTTTGTTTTTTTTATGAAAAAGAACAAATTGCTAAGTTCAATTAATCCTTTGGGGCAGAATTTGGAATTTCTTTTCAATCTGTCTGCTGGATCCTATGTGAGCTATTGTTTGACTCACACAGGGGCAGTCCTAAAGGCCTATGAACCACAAGGCCACTGTAGGGGCTTCTCGTTGATGGTGGAAGGATCAGGCAACCTCTTCCCCACAACAGTGAAATATGTTAACATGATTTTTTTAAAAATCAGCCATAGGAAAGGAGTTAAGTTGTGGCAGAATCAACACAAATCTAGGCCTTTCAACTGGCAGTCTTAGAACTCCACTTGACATTGATGAGTAGATGCAGTTTGAGGAGTTGTGTAAGAATGATCAGGTAAGGGTGCTTTGAATTAAAAAAAATTAAAGCAAAGAGAAAGCATGCATGTTAAAACATCTCAGCTGACCCTGCCTTCTATGCTTATAACAAGGATTAATGTAAATGTATATTTAAGAGTTGGGCCCTGATCTGTAAATATTTCTCAGGGAGACAAGATTCTAGGGTTAAACACCTAGTGGTAGCAGAAGCAGAATTGGAGTGTCATTGTATAGCCACAGTCAGAAGCTTGAGGGAGAAGGACAGCTACCGTGGGAGCCGGTATTCCAAAAGTAAATTCCGCTAATGAGAGTTACCAGGCTTATGTGACACATGCAATGCAACCATCAGTCAGTGGCATATTAAAACGCTCTCCACAGGACCACAGAGCTGTGGGTGACCTCTGCGTGGACATGATGTTTGCCGAGCAGGAATACTCATATTTCTGCCCTAAGCACTGCACAGAGCAACAGCTATCAAGTGTGATGGAAAAATTATGTTCATTCAGCAGAGTGTCCCTTCTCTCTCTTGTAAATCCTTTCTCATGAAGTCAGAGAAAGGATACAACACACACACACGCACAGTTTTGAGTACCATTGTCTAGGCGAGTGAACTGATGGAAGTGGGATCCCTTTTGGAGGAAGCTCAATTTAGGGCTCAGCTTGTTTTCTGGAAGGAAAGGATTGCTGTTAGGCAGAGACAGATATGGGAGGGATGAGAAGTCGAAGAAGATAAAAGGAGAGGCTTTCCTGGGTCGGGTTTCTTCTGCAGTTAGGCCTGTTGCCCTGGCACAACCTGGCTAGCCAAGCCAGGCATTAACTGTTTCTTCACCAGCACAGCCATAGAAGCTGGCTTCAAAGTTGATACTCACTGCTCTCCCCTTGGATCTAGAACTGTTCATTCAGCAGATGTTTATTGAGTGCTTACTTAGCCCTGGGGAAACTGGTGAATGAGGCAAAATACCATTCCTGCCCTCATGTAGTAGTTTACAAGCAAACCCTGGAAAGGTTGTTTACTTGCAACTGTGATAAAAGTTGCTGTTAGAATTTATAATAAGGAGAGCCAACTTTGCTAGGGTGGGGCTGGGGTGACTAAGGAATGCGTTCCTGGGGAAGTGACAGTTAAGCATAAACCTAAAGGATGCACTGGCAAAAGAGTGGGGCAAAGTTTTCTAGACAGCTGGCAGAGCATTTGCAAAGTCCCTGAGATAGCAAGGAGCTTTGTACTGAAGGAACTAAAAGTCTAAAAAGGCCAGTTTGGCTGGAGCAGGTAAGCAAAACAGGAGAGGAAAGAGAAAGAGCCAGACTTTGCAGAGCCTCATGGGCCATGGCAGGGGTTTTGCCCTTTATCCTAAAAGCAATGGGAAGGCATTGAAGGTGCAAAGCTGGGGGAATGACGCGCACAGCCTGGTACTTTTAAAGAACCGTCTGGTTACAGAGTGCATAAGGGACCAGGGCTGGAATGGGGTGTGGATTCTGAGAGCCCCGGGGGGAGGCTACTGCTGAAGCCCAGATAAGAGAACTGCAACAAGGGAGACAATGGTGGAAGAGATAGAAGGGAGAGGAGTGGAAGCATTCAAGATACATTTATAAGGTGGAATGGTCAAGTCTTGGCTTAGAAGCAGTGATGATGGTTGAAATGCCAATCTTTAGGACAGTCTCAGAATTTCATTTGGCCATCTTACCTCAGTTTTTAGATTGTTTAGATTAATTCTAGACAGAGCCTTAAACTATGTATGTGTTCTGAGAGACTCTCATGAATAAAAATCACACTCTCCTGTGATTTTTATTCATAGAACAATTGTACCCAGAGACAACTCAATAGGAAAACTATTAATAATTGGTGATAATATCATCTCACTGCTTCAAAATAAATGTTTTTCATTTTCAAAAGTTCTAAGTTCAGTTACTTGCAATATTTCTGCTTACATGGTAAAAGTGTATAAATCAAGATGCAAATATCATAGGCTTCTTACAGCTTATTATAGGAATGATGATTTTTCTTGGAGTATTTCACTAAACTTGCATATGTAATCCAATAGAATATATTCATTTCAAATGATTCTGAGTCACTTTGATTTTTTTCCTACTTTAAAGATGAGTTTTGTTTAATAACTTTACATTCCCAATCTATATACTATTACTATTATTACTCTCCCTCAGTAGTTCTGTAAAATCCCTTCCAACTCTGAAATTCCGTAATTTTCTGCCTCTTTTCTTATCTCTCATCCCATCTCTTCTCTCAGTTTTCCTCTCTCTTTGTGGAGGTAGTGGCTGGCACGATCAATGTGGATTCGAATATTCAAGGAGTGTAGTTACCAAGAGAAGCTTGAGCCCCGGTCATTGCCAATCCTCTTTCCTCAATTTCCTCTGTGCGTTAGCTTCAAGTGCAGTCATTACTCATTTAGTCCTCAAATAAAATGCTTTTTGTTGCAATGGCAATTTTTCCCTGGTATAAGGCAAAATGGCATATCAGTTTGATAATGTGTATTTTATAGCAATTGGCAGATCTTATTTGTATGGTGAGTTTTTATAGTTATTGGTTACCTTTTTTTTTAAGTTGCCATTTGGATCAAGGAGGATTTTATTTCTTAACTAGGATTATTCCTTTATCTGATATTAATTTAGGAGTGGTTTTTACCCTCTAAATACAGAATTCATAGAGATGCTACATAGTTAATTTTTTCCTTTTTAACTAGATTATCCCCATATCAGGTATTTCATAAAGCCAGGATAAATGTATTTAAGAGAAAATGCCCATCTTATGAGTAATATTTCCCCCAAATACAATGAGGCCCACTTAAAGGAATACCTGAAATAAAAATAATCCTAACGATAGATCTAATGCATTCTGTCTCAGACCCACTGAGTTCCTTTAAACCTTATTCAATAAATGCCTGATTAATAAATAATCTTGTTAAACGAATAAAACCCCAGTGTGCCAAATGGAGACATACAAAGCAATCATGATCAGACTTGTTATGGGAGAATGATAGATGAATAAATCTACTGTGCAATTAATTTATAACTGAACGATGATGAAATCCCAGTGGCAATGCTAAATCTGTGAGAGGAATAGATTTATCATCTTCTTTCAAACAATTGCATTCCAGGAATTTAACAAAATACTGTTATCTGAGTCTCCCCATAACAGAGATATCTGTTCATTTACATGGGGGAAGGCAGTTCCTTCTGTGCAGTCAGAGCTAAATAACTGTTTATTGTTATTGATACTAACCGCAACAGGAGCAGTCTACGATGGAAACTACTAATGCCGATGGCTGTTCTTATCTGCTCCTGTTTTTTCACACTTGATCAAAGTTGCCTAATTTTTAGATAGTTTGGTGTAAATAATTCTGCTTTTTAAAAGATTAAAAGCAAACCAACAAAAACAGGCCACAGGCTGTTTTGAAAACAATCTGTACTACTGTATAATGTGATTCCACTTAGCTTAGGAATACATGAATTTGGGGACCATGTTTTAAGAAGATCAACAGAGATTGGTAGGATATCAGAGTGTTACATATTTTAACTTCAAAAGACAACCTACCGTATTTTAGTCCTATTGTACTTTTAGATAGGTACTTATTGATACAAAAAATAAAAGATAAAAAATGTTTTGAGCTAAAGGTTAGATAATCTGAAGTTCATGAATGCTTAGATTCAGAGCATGGAGGCAAGGTTAAAAGAGATTTTAGGATCAAAAAACAAAACCACGTTTAATGCAATCTTTCTTTTGTTTTGGGGGAACTAGAGCAGATATTTTAAATCCAGTCCTTTTAACCAATGTAATGGAATTTGAGATAACATTTGAATAAAAAGGTAGATTTGTATAGGACATAGAAAGATATAGACTTTAACTAGAGGTTTATTTTTGTTTGTTTGTTTTAGATAGAAAAATAAAGAATTTGTAGCGGTGAGGTAAAAGAGGAGAGAGTTCCTTAAAACTTGAAGGAAGGACGAAATTGTCCCATTAGGATAATATTTGAGGTCACGTTTTATTAGTATATTAACATGCATTCAATTAAACACACATGGACTTAGGTTTATGCAAATGAAACTTAAACATTATTCTAGTTTAAATCTAGTCAGCTCTTTTCACAGTTAGTAGCTATGCATCATTTTTTAAAATTAATATAATACCTATATGTAGCAGTCCTGTGTATTCTCTTGTTTCTATAACAAGTAACTACTTTATCATTCCATTTATTTGCACAATTATTCATAATCAATGTTATACATATAGCATTGTTCTAAGGCATTCTTTGATATAATCTTGGGTTTGAATAAACAAAAAGAAATAGAAGTTATAGGTCTTGCAGAACTTATATTTAGATGACATTAACATATGAAATAAATCATTAGAACATTGTGTTTGACATGTCACTCATTTATGAACTATCTTCATGAATTATTAACAAATACTCTGCTACTTAAAAATATTTTTATTGTGATAAAATATATATAACATAAAATTTACCATTTTAACCAATTTTAAGTGTATAGTTCAGTTCATTAAGTGCATTCACATTGTTGTGCAACCATCACCACTACTCATCCTCTGAACTTTTTCATCTTCCCAAACTCCATATCAATTAAACAATAAATCCCCATTCCCCCTTCCCTTCAGTCCTTGGCAACAACTGTTCTTTTTGTCTCTGTGAATTTGACTACTCTATGTACCTCATATAAGTGGAATCATACAGTCTTTGCCCTTTGTAACTGGCTTATTTCACTTAGCATAATGTCTTCAAGGTTCATCCATGTTGTAATATGTGTCAGAATTTCATTCCCATTTAATGCTGAAAATCCTAACTCACTACTGAAATAGAACATCAATATTATTTCCTATAAATAGAAAATTTTCATAAAATAACATTACAATATTAAAATTAAAAATGCTCATCTATCTTGCCTACCACTAATGGTATATATTCCACTTTGGAAACACTGCCATAGAAGGAGCTAAGACCTGTGGAGGACACAAAAATAAGACCCAGTCTAGGCCTTCAATGAGCCTTATGCCTAATAGATGAGTTAAGTATGTGTAAGACATTATTTTTGTCATTGTGCTCATAAGATGAACAAAACTGCTATAGGAATTCAGAGGTAAAGATTATTTTCTGGCTTAGGGGTAATAGGGAGGGGAGTTAAGGTAAGATTTCATAGGGAAGGTATATTTGCGATAAACCTTAAAGGGCCAGAAAGGTTTTGACATGCATAGATGAAGGGAAAATGAGCAAAGGTGAAGCACTTGGAAAGTAAAAGCAATGTTTTCCAAATGGCCAGCCTAATTCATCATAACTTAAATGAGGGAATCATGGGAAATAAGTCATGGAGGGTCATGGAAGCCCATGCCAAGCTTGCTGTATATGCTTCATATCTTTTCCTTCAGCTATCTTATCTTTTAGTGTTCTTTATGCAGTCCCCGTTTAAGGCTTCTGGCTTTTGTGTCTTGTTTAGGAAGGCTGTCTCCATCATATTATAAAAATATTCTCTTAAATTTTCTTCAGTACTTCTATAAATTTTTTAAACATTTGGCTCTGTGATTCTATCTGGAATTTAGTTTTACGTATGATATGAGGTAAGATTCCAAATGTGTTTTTTCCATATGGTCTTCTGTTTGTTCAAACAAAACATATTAAATAGCTAATCTTTTCTTCACTATTTTGAGATAGAGTTGTTATCATACACTATATCTGTATATGTAAGTGTGTCTATTTCTGGATGCTCTGTTCTGTTTCACTGATTTGACTGTTTCTGCTTTAATTACTATATGTTTATGGTTATGTTTTGATTTTTTTAATTAATTAATTAATTAATTAACTTTTGGCTGTGTTGGGTCTTCGTTGCTGCACGCCGGCTGTCTGTAGTTAAGGTGAGCGGGGGCTACTCCTCGTTGCGGTACTCAGGCCTTTCATTGCGGTGGCTTCTCTTGTTGCAGAGCACGGGCTCTAGGTATGCAGGCTTCAGTAGTTGCGGCTCACAGGCTCTAGAGCGCATGCTCAGTAGTTGCGGCACACGGGCTTAGTTGCTCCACAGCATGTGGGATCTTCCTGGCGCAGGGCTTGAACCCGTGTCCCCTGCATTGGCAGGCGGATTCTTAACCACTTCACCACCAGGGAAGCCCTATAATTATGTTTTGATTTCTGATGAGGCAAATCCGTCCCTCATTATTCTTTTTTTTTTTATAAAGTATTTTTTTAAATTTATTTTATTTTGTTTGTGCTGGATCTTAGTTGCAGCACGTGGGCTCCTTAGTTGCAGCTTGCCAGCTCCCCTAGCTGCGGCATATGTGTTGGCTCTATCTCCCTAACCAGGGATTGAACCGGGCCTCCTGCATTGGGAGCGTGGAGTGTTAACCAGTGCACCACAGTGAAGTCCCCCTCATTATTCTTCTATTTAAAATTTTCTTGACTTTTCTTATTTATTCTTCCAGGTGAACATTTGAATCTGTTTATTGAATAAAAAATACAAATTGTATATTAGAATGTGCTTTAGGGTTTGTTTTAATCCTGTATGGTAAAACATGCAAATACAGAAATGACTGTCCTGAAGGAAGAAGCTTATACTCATGGATCTCTAGAAACAGGAGGCAGGGCCACATTGGAAAGCACCAGGGTCAGAAAGGAGGCAGAAGAGGAGAGGGGAGGGCGTGGCCCAGAGCCTTTATTGGAGTTTTCATGGAAAGGAATGGGTGAGGCAGGGTAGATATGTTGACTAAGCTTAGTATTGGATAGTTTGAATAATTTTGGTAGGCTCTGGGCTATGGGGGTGGTCCCTAGTTTTCCAGTACCTGGCCCTGGGGTGACTTATAGCAGGGAGAATATTGATTTGATGTGTGAGAATTTGATAAAAGGTTTGGTTGCAGGTGTGAGTTCTGGATTGATTGGTTTGTATATCAAAGGCACTCTTGCAAGGGGAGTTGTTTGCTTTCTCTAAGAATTAGCTAGCCCTGGGAGTGACAGTCTCTCCAGGATCAAGGCCCCAAATGCCAGTGCAGCAAGAATGCCCCCAAAATGTATATATATTGTCTATACAAATTGTGATTTTGATTGCAGCTGCATTGACTTATAGAGTAATTTGATAATGAAATGACATCATTACAATATTGAATGCTTCCATCTAGGAACATGGCATGTCTCTCCATTTATTTAAGTGTTCTTTTATGTTTTCAGTAGCATTACATATTTTTCTTCACATAAATCTTGCCCATTTTTGTTATATTTATTTTATAAATATCTTTATAATTTTTGTTGCTATTCTTTTTTGCCTATGTCTTCACATAGCATGAAACCCTTATAGGATCTTATTTCAGTAATCAATCATTCATTTAATTTCCCAGCAAATATTTTTTGATGACTTATAAAGTATGGGTCAGATTCTAAGGTACCCACTAGGCATCCCCCTTCCTGGAGACCTAATATCCAGATCTGGAAGATCTGAGCATACCTGTAGAGATGTTGAACATAGGGCACAGATGGTGGAGTAGGTCTCAGAGAAGATGAGAATGGATGAAATAAAAAAAACAGAAGAAGGAGGAGGCAGAAGCAAAAGAAGACCCAGGGAATCTGAAGTAAAGAAGATGAAAGTTATGGGATGTAGTACTCAGTGGCCTCAATATATTTCAGTGATTTGGGAGGCAGTCACCTGCTGAAAATGAAGAGTCAGGGGCAAGTTTGAATGGTGAAGGATAGTTATTGTGAGAAAAATAGAAAGCCTGTTGGATTACCTGCGGGTCCAGTATGAAGGTGATCACTGATCAAAGTCAATGTGATTTCGTGACTTACGCTGATAGCTTTCAACAATCACAGGAGCAGGTGAGGAGAATGTGATTGGTGAGATTACCCAGGTCTGAGGATTAGCATGTTAGGATTAGTGAGGGAGGGGAGTCAAGAATAATAGTAAGTGCACTGTTGAAGCTAGAGACTGCTTAGGATTTGCTCAGAAATAGCCTCACTGGCACAGTTTTAAAAATGCAACTCAAAAGATAATCACTGACACTTAAGTAGCCCCATATCTTCAATACTCGTCATGACCAAGACAAAAATATTGCAAAGAACATTCATTCATTCAGTTTCTGTGAAAAGAATGCTTGTGTTTGATGCTGGACATATTTTTAAGGAGTTTATTTCCAAAAGATATGCTTTCTTGGACCGTTTATTAATACTGTTTCTTCAAAGGTATGTGTTATTCAAATATGCAATATCTTCTGTAAGCATTCTAGTTAAATGATTCCCCAGAGTAGGCAAATCACTTTGATGCTGGTTGTACCAGGGAAATACCATGAATTCCCAGATGCTTTTTTAATACAGATGAGTTATAATGACAAAAGTAATGAGACTTTTTGAATGTCTCATTTTTTTCTATTATAGCTTTATATAAATTCAGCATATGAATAATGCTTGAAGGTAAATTAACATTGTTAAGAAGGATATACCATAATATAAAGTATGTTAACATTTACAATATAAAAGAGACCATTTATTAAAGAAAATACCATTATACAATAATGAAGCTAATAATTTCATATGGAAATAATACTGTATTAATTTGATGTATTCATACTAACAGTGAACATGATATTTAAAATTTTACTGTCACATAATTATGCTGCTACTTTATGAAATGTTATACTGTCACCTAGAAAAACCCTTCTCTGAGTGTAGATCTGCGATCTTCAGCTTGAGATGGCAGATTGTAATGTGTCACTGAGGTATTTTTAAATGAAGAGGTGGGAAAAACTCTTGGCTGAGTCATAAAGCTGAGGATTCTTTCCTCTTTAATTTTCTACCTGGAGCAAGGCTCTCTAGGGTAACACTGGCCTTCAGCAAAGAATTGAAACACCTTTCTAGTTCTGCGAGGCAAATTGGGTAACTGGGTGTGATGTTAGTTTTGAAATGAGCTGTCTTAAGGTTATGAGTCATGGTCTGTATAATTTTTGCCAAAAAAAAAAAAAACATTCAAAGAGAAAGTGAGAGCTAGAAGAATTTAGAGACCGAATAATTCTGTTCTGGTCAGCAAACAATAGCATTACAACTGAGAGTGACTATTTGATACAGGCCTCTTAACTCCTTGACTCTATTAGTTATCTGTACTGTTTCAAGAAATGTGTTACTGTAAGGAAAATGAACACATATGAAAGCAATTGATTAAAAGTGAAAAGTTGATGCATTGGTACATTGGCATAAATAATGCCTCAAAGTTTACTAAGTGGTGGAAACAAAATCAAAATACAATGCTACCTCTTTGACTAAAGTTTGCTAACATTTCAGGAAGTAGGTTGAAGTGACAGTGGGTAATGCGATAAAGCAGACCTATTTCTTGCCGTGGTATTTTACAGCTGTCACTGGCAATGTGTTTTCTGATATCAGCTACTATTTATACACTTACAATTTCTGGTCAGATTAGGGTGGAAGGTTGTGGTTCCCAGGTATATAAAATAGTATAATAATGTTCTATTCTTTTTGGAACAAATTTGTTACATGAAATGTCAGATGAGTCATTTTGCTCATGTCAGATATTTGAAAGTAATGGAAAGATGCCAACGTGGAGGCCCAGTAATTCATGCACTGGTGTAATGGAGCAAATGAAATGCAAAGCTCTTGTACAGGTCCAATTTCAGCACCAAACGCTTACCTGTCAGTCAGCAAAATTGTCCCTGAATAAAAATGAACCCCATCTGAGAGGCAGAGTATTTTAATATACATCATATTCTTTGACTCCATTGCGAGGTAGAAGCTGCATGGAAAGAAAAAGAATACTGCTGAAAAAGACATTTAACAGCACCCCTGGAGCACGCTGGAAATCTTGCTCGCGCTGCTGCCCACAAAAGGTTTTTGGTTTGCCCTTTCTCTCCTGAGCTATTGACAAACTCTTTAGCATTGCTCCCCTCCTCCCCCGTATCTCTTATCTACATGGAAAGGTGGCTGATTTACCCCAGACAGTGAGAGATTTGGCCACTCAGGGATGTGGAAACCAAGTTGCAGACAGGTAACTTTATTGCTGTCTGGGTGCAGCCGGGGCCTGGATTTATGGAAGTGACAATTAAAAATGTGTGTCACACAAATTGAAAGTCAGACATACCCTCGTAGAAATGATTATGGCCCAAAGAGACTGCCATTCTTTTGAAAAGCCTTTCATTTTGGAATCGGTTCCCACTTTTCTATGTGAACAAGCATCTTACAGAAATGAGGTGTCCTAGTTTTTTTGTTTTTGTTTTTTTTAAATCCAATTCCTTGTGGTTTTTAAAAAGCAAATGGGAAAGTTAAGAATTTGTGTGCTTCAGTGCCCACACATTAGGGCTTCTTGGACCCTAACTCTAGGAGTCATAATTTGTTCTACCTTTGAAATACCTGTTTTCCATTTCTGTGTTTTAAGACTCTAAGTGCTTATAGGAACCCAAGCAGCTATTGAAAACCAGTAATGACTAGTTCTTCTAAATGTTAATGACTGAGAATGAACTAGCAGTCAGGGCTCAAAAATAAAATTAAAAAAAAATAAAGTGTATTGTAATAGAAACGATGATAATTAAATCAAGCCAAGGTGCCCTATACTTATGACTGTACTGATGCTTGAAAAATTACGAATACAGAGAAAATTTACATAAATCCTCTATAAATTATGTACGTGGGGAAAAAAAGGAAAGAAAGAAAACCATGGTCACAGGACTGAATTTATTTTAATCCCCTGGTTCAAGTGGTCCTAGAAATAATCATACTTATATCAATCTATATCGCATGACTTTTGTAAGATGTAAAAATAGTGTTTTTCACTAAATTGTCACTTATTATTGTTCATTTAGGGCCACTAACATAGAAAAATTTCTCAGCTACAGTGTCAAAAGAATAGGGACAATTTGATGTTTTCTTTTGCTGCTGTTTGTTGATATCTAGACCACTGTAGCTTGATTGCCTAACATTAAACCTATAATAACAGTGCAATCATAGCAGTATCATCATGAATGTTGTTACAATAGAAACAACATTTACACGGCTTCAGAATGGTAATTATCAAACTTTTTGTCATGAAGCGCTTATTCGCTAGCATTGATCTGCCCGGGTCAGTTGTTAGCTCTTCTCATCTGAGGTGTATTGATTGTATAATCAGTAGATAGAGGCTGTGGGCAGATGAAATTCAGTGTTGTTGGGCAAATTATCGGCTGCTTGCCTGTTGACCTGGACCCTGCTGGTTGTACCTTAGACACTGGTGGGATTATTACTCATTTCAGTGACCCTACTTTACGATAGAGCACTCTGTATTATTATAAAAGATAAATGCCATCCTGCTTGCTGTGCTTGTGGTTGACTACACAAATGTCAGAATATAGCTAGTCCGAAAACTAGAAAGTACAAGCATGTTTCAGGTGATATTAAGAGGAGAAATTTTCAAAGACTTTGCCTTTTCTGTATTTGTCTCTCCATGTGAATACAATGATGAAAAGCCTGTGTGCATCTAGCTGATGATAATAATGAGCCCTTCTGTGTATATAGCACTTTATCGTGGACAAAGGATTATGACAAGTCAGTTAATATTCTGATTTTACCAATACCAACATCAAGGCCTACATTAAGCTAAGCAAATGGGCTAAAATCTCATGGTCAGTCAGCCGCAGAGCTAGGAAGTCTATTTCCTCTGAATATAAGTCAAGTTTGTTATGTTCTATGGCAGTGCCTTATTAGGTTATACGACCTGATCATTAAATATGTGTGTGCTGAAAGATCTAATGTTTCATCCATCTAGATCAGGAGAAAAAAAAAAAAAAAAAAGGCCTTAATGTTATTTAAATAAATTATTGCGTTGGGTAACTTTTGAGACTATTTGAGCCATTAAATATTTATAACATTCCAAAAGCCAGGGTCTAGCATTGGACTATTTTAAAAGGCAAAATCATTTTATATAAAAAGCAATGTGAATTTTATAGCTGGTGACTGTCTAAAATCTAGATGTTTCTAATGAAACATTTTACTTATGTGGGAAGATTCTCCACACTCATTTCTTTTGCCATTTCTTACTTTTTTCAGTCTGGCTACTCTTAACACTTTGAAATCTTCTACCCTCGTAGGTAACTACAGTATGGCATCAGACCCTAATGTCTAGACTGGGCCTTTCCACTACGTGGAAGCCTATCTTGATATTCAAATCACTCCACACGTGTGTTTTTTAAAATCTGACAGTGTTCACAATGGCATATTCACCCTTTCTCTCTGAAAAGAAAAATGTAAAAAGGGTGTACTTTACTAACAGTGTAGTGCTATAAAAATATTAACACTTTGGAACTGATAATTCGAATAGTAATCTTGATGAAGGGACACTTACACATAATTCTACATCTCTAAATGCTCTTGGTTGTGTCTAGTAAGCTGTCTCATTCTTTCTTTCTGCCAACTACTCGAAGATTGTATTATAAAGGTCAGTGGTTACCTGCTCATTGTATTTTAAAGGCATCTTCACAGCAAGTAGTCCTATAAGCAGGTACTGCTGTACCACATTCTTCTTTGGTCTTAAATTTTGCAGCTGTTGAATCATGATTAGGCAATGATTTTTCCCTTCTTGAAAACTATTTTACAGTCTTAGTTTTAAAAGACCGAATGATCTCTTACCTAAAATATTGCAGGAGATAATGGGTGAAGTACGTGAAAGTTACATGCAGAGGTGGCTTGGAGTTGAGATATTTAGCACTTTATATCTCTGTGAGCACCAAAGAAAACAGCTGTTTGAGTACTCCTTAGCAGATATCTTACCTAAACTGGACAAATAGCTAAAAAGTAACTCCCAGCTTCTAGGATTTCAAGCCTTTCAAGAGAAGTCTTAATTTGTGTGCATATTCCTTTCCTTTATCTTATGGCTGCTGAAATATGAACTGACTACCAGAGAAATATTTAAAGGAAAATAGTTATCTTTTTCAGACTTTCCTCCCAAAAGGTAAAACACATGTAATACTTATATAGTCATTATTTGTGTACTGATCCTAGTGTATTGCTAGCTCGTCACATCTGACTTATTTTAATATTTCCTTCATTGCTTAATACTATGCTTTGAATGTAGAAGGAACTCAAATCTGGATTGGAATGGACTGGACATTCAGTCAACAAGTATTTATTGAGGGCCTACTATACATGAGACACAGTGGGAGGCATCAAAGACAGCAGTCAGTGAACAAGACACACATAATCCCTGCTCTCAAAGCCCCTGATGGGAAAGAGGTGAGACAGACATTAAGCAACTAATTATATAATTAATTGTTTAATACAGTTTTCACTTTAATATTCTATGCAATATTAATTGACAAGTATATAAACACACCATATGTAAGTGTATGTCTAAGTACATATATGTATATCTAAGTATATATGTGATGTAGAAGTATGTACATATATATTATATGTAAGTATATACATATATGTGTATATATGTATGTGTGTGTGTGTGTGTGTGTATATATATATATATATATACCCACATAGTCATCACCTCAATCAATATATAGGATATTTATGCTACCCAAAAAATGTACCCTTGTGCTCTTTCCCGAAGTATAACCCATGACTTTCACCAGGCCCCTAGATTTGTCTTTCTTAGAGTTGCAGATAAATGATCTCCTGTAGTATATACAGTTTGTGTCTGGCTTTTTTTTCTCAGCCTGATATTTCTGAGATTCATCTATGATTTGTGTGTATCAGTAGTGTTTTCTTTATTACTACTGATTAGTATTCTATTTTATGGATATACCACAGTTTATTTATTAATTTATTTGTTGATTGACGTTTGAGGGTTTTTTCCCCCAGTTTATAGTGATTATGAATACAAGACCTATAAACACTATTGGAGAAGTCTTTATGTGGACGTATGTTTTCATTTCTCTGAAATGAAAATATGAGGTGGAATTGCTGGATGGATAATATAGGAAATATATATTTAACTTTATGAGAAACTGTCAAATTGTTTTTCCAAAATGGTTTTATCTTTTTACATTGCCACCAGCAGTGCTTGAGGGTTCCAATTGCTCAATGTCTTTGCCTACACTTACTATGTGGAAGTATAGTAGTATCTCAGAGTGGCCAGAGTGGCCAGAGTGGAGGTGGAGAAAATTAGACTACAATCTCCCCCTTCTTCTCCCTCTTCTTATACTGTTTTCATTCCACTGCTTCTCTGGGGAATAACAATACAGATGCAGAAGCTATGGCATATTCTGAGGAAGGTAAAGAGTTTTGATAGGTGGGAGATGGAGGAGAGAGGAAGGAGAGAGAGAGACCAGATAGGGAGAGGTGTGCTGTGGAAGTAGGCTAGGATTATATTGTGAAGATTTGGGTATTTCTTTGTTATATTCTTGGACTTCAAAGGCAAAATGAAGATGTTTTTAATGGGGGAGGGGAGGGTGTCAAGATCAGGTTTATGTTTTAGACTTTTGTTTTAGAAAGACAATTCTGATGAACATATGGTTGTTTGTATGAATATGATCAGAGTGGAGAGGGGATCTTCTCAGCTCTAGGCTCAACATTAGCTTTATTCTTTCTTTTCTCTATTCCTTAGAAATTTCACTAGTTCACTGACTTTAGTTATATTCCCAACCACCTCCTGGTATATTCTCTTAGATGCCCTAACTTTACCTCAAACCCAACATATCAGAAAGGAAAACACCCAAAGTCATCATTTCTGTTCACCCTCATTCAACTCTGTTTCCATCACCATTCTTCCAGCGCCTAAGCTAGAAATCTTGGAATTATCTTGACTTTTCTTTCTTGTCTTCTTTATCTATTTTTTCATGAAGTTTGGTATTTTTTATCTTGTAGGAATGTCTCTCGGGTTTGGTTCTTTTACTTCTCACTGCCACATTCTCATCACCTTAACCTGCCTTTCTGCACCAATCTCCTAACTTGGTTTTTCTCTTTCACCAAGCACTACCTTCAATTTTTTCCACTCCTGCCAGATAAATCTGACATTTCATTTTCTTCCTGTCACTCTTTTGAAAGGAAAAGAATCTAGCTGTTACTGGGGACACTCCAGTAGGCCCTTTCATACATGATTTCATTTAATCCTGGGAAGTAAGTCTCATTAACCACATTTTATATAACAAAAACTAAGGCTTCCAGCAGTAGAACTGGAATTTGTGCCTAGTTCTATCTGATTCCAAAGCCCATGGCCTTCCCTCTGCTCTCCTTTGCAAAACTACAGTGGGTCCCTTTGGCCAACAATTTTAAGTCCCAACATTTCTGGTCTTCATAGCCCTACAAAATCTTCTCCCCTCCCTCAAATCATAGTCTCCCACCCTCACCCTACCCCTCAAGCTAAACTCTTATATTTTCCAGTATTCTAAAATAAGTCCTGTCTCTTCTGGTCAGGTCTGCTATCTCAAAGATTGAAACGCTGCATGTTGTTTTGCCCCTGTGTCTTTTCATGTAACATGTGAAATGTTTTTCAAATAACATTTTTCCTCTGGAATTGTCCATGTTTGCCCAGATAACATTTAGCCATCTCTGATTCTCACACTGTCACAAATTGAAGTTGGTTCAAACAGTTTTAAAGGCCTCACCAATCTTTATACTAAGGATTACATTTGAGAAGGTAAATACAGAACATAAAGAGATCCATTTCTGAAAAACAAAATTTAGCCTTGGTTTTCAGTTTGGGAAATTAATGGAAAAAAATTTATTGTTACAGAAATAAGATTTAGAAAAATTTTATTTTATAGTAAAAATTAAGAAAAACAGACTATTGTTCTTGCTCAAATTCTTGTCTGTCAAATTTCTGTCTTCCTGAATGGGCTTTGTAGGTAGGTGCTGGTGACCTGAGTATGTCTGAAATCAGCTACATCATAAAGTCTCAGTCAGAGTAGAGTATTCCAAAGAGAAATAAGGAAAAGGAAAATAAACTTTTTTCCCTTTGGCTAATCAACATTGGCTCCAACAGAGCAGTAGAAAAAGGAACGTTTGTGGAGAAAAGAAATTTGGCCTATATATGACACCTTATTAACACTTTGTTCATACCTTGTTCTTTTTGTTGGGTAAGCTCACTGCCGGAAGTCCTAGAGATTCCTGTATTTTTTAAATTAAGAATTTCAGACCTCTGAGCAACAATTCTTCAGACTATACAAGCAGCACTGTTTAATGAGAAACTCAGATATGCATGTGAAAAAGGAAGACATTTGGTTTAAGTAAGAAGTGAAAGCAAATGAGAATATGAAATTAAAGAAAGGATAGCTGAGATCGACCATCCCTAAGGAAACATCTTTGCATGGGGAAATTATTTAGAGAGCTTCCCAAGAGTTGGGCAGAAATCTCTAGTGCACTCATGTTTGTGTAACCTAAGACAGAATCCTTAAGGATGCCCAGACAAAAATATCACTTTATAGAGAGAGGCAGAATGACAGGGAAAACCCTTGCAGTGAACCATCTCTCTCTTTCCACCAAATATAAGATCCCTGAGGGCCAGGACTATGACTGATTCATCTGTCTCTCTTGGTACCTAGAACCTTGCTTATCACCTAGTAGGCCCTCCAAGTGGCAGAATAGTATAGTGAAGAAGAGTTTAGGCTCTCCAGTAAGACAGACAAGAATTTAAATCCCTCCTTTGTTAACAGCTTGTTACCTGTTATTTAATCACCTTAAGCCTCAATTTCCTCATCTGTAAAATGGAGATAATTGTATTGCCTTTCATCACATGGTAGTTGTGAGGATTAAAAGATCTGATGGTAATAAAGGATTTAGAAACATCCTTGGCACATGAATTCTCAATAAAAAAGAACTATTATTATTTTTATTGTTAGTTAATAAAATGTTTCATTAAGCTGACCTCAGATAATTGCTTAAAGTATCCTCAGTGATGATTATATCTTACTTGAATAGTTTATAAAATATAACCCCATCTAATGAGATTATGGATTGCAATGCTGCTCCTTAACCTGTTGCCCATAGGGTAAGATGAAAGTAGTGGTGTATTTTAGTTTGTGAGACATGGACGTGTGCCAGAAGGCCTGGGATATTACCTTGTATTCACCATATATGAATAATGGCCCACACTGAAATCATTTTCATCCGCAAATGAAAGTCAGTTATAAGCACAAGTCCTACCTATAGAAACAACTTTCGCTGTTAATTTATGGATAATATTAAATTCTCTCTAAATTATTGAGTAGAATGCTGAACTAAAATGGGAGACACTAAATTAAAATTAACCTGATACTGTGTATTGTAAAATACTTAAGGAATGCAACAATAATTTTTTGAATTAAAATTCAAGTCAACAAATATTTATGTTACCTATACATAAAGCATAGTATTCAATTCTATCAGGCAATAGAAGATAAGCAAGATGGAGTTCCTGGAGGTGCTGTGGTCTAAAGTAGGAAATTGGGTATCTGCATGAAATGATAAAAAACAGTAAAAAGGCTTGTTGATTAAACCAAAGCAGCTTTAGTGCCCAGCGTTTTAAAAGTGGAGCAAATTATACCTCCTATAAGCCAAATAGGTTAATTTTGACACCTTTAAAGAGTCCGTGCTTGATGAAATCATTGAACAATCAATTAGTCACCACACAAGAGAGCATGAAGCCCTGAGTAGTCATTCTCCTGGCTTTGCAAAGAGCAAATTGTACCAGATCGATTTAATTTCCTTCTTCAAGAGATTGACAGTTTATACAAACATTTAGGAAGCAGGATATGTAATTTATCTGAACTTCAGAAGGGATTTTGATTCAGTCACACATGACATTTCAGCACTAACTCAAAGGATGTGGTCCAGTCCAGAGTGTATACCTGTAGGAAGGGGTCCACTTCACTGACAAGTCACAGTTGAAAATGGTTACCAAGGGCTCAGTATCAACCATAAATCTTGTCCCAAAGAAAGCCCTGATACGAGTACTTTGGAAAGTTGTTATAGTTTAAATGAAATGATCTTAAACCATGAAAATGAACCATTCATTATATATTCTATGCAGGGCAATAGGACCCAGTTCAAAATAGTATGCTGTAGGCATCATGAGCTGTACCAAAGATAGATACAAGATAGGAGCAGCTTGGTCATAAATACAACAAAAAATGACTTGGGAGTCAATAGTGAAACCAAATCCATGTATGGCTGAGCAATTCTGTGTTGTTATTTATAAGCAACACATAATTTTAGGGTGTGTAAAAAGGAATATGATTTGCAAGCATGAGGAGTCCAGAGTCATTACTCTGTAATAGTCAGTTTTAATCACAACTCTCAGACTATTCTAATTTTACACTGCAGGGAAGCTAGAGGGTCCAGAGAAAAACACTGTAAATGTGTAAGATGATGAATAGATGTTTTCTTAAAGTTCAGACTAGAGAAGAGAGACCACTCTTCAAATTGTACAGAGGTATTATTTCATTTCATAGTCATTTGTTGAGTAACAGCTGTATGTCAGATTGTCAGGATAAGTTTATGGAGCAGTTGTTTTGTTTTATTTTAATTTTCACAGGGGAGCTTGTAAAACAAATGAGCTTAAATGCAGCGAGAGTTTGGTTAGGTGAAGGAAGAATTCTTTTACGATTGAGGTCATTAAACACTAAAACATGTTATCAGAGTTTCTGAAATATTTTTTCTTGGAAGCTGTTTGAAAACAGAATAGACAGCCTTCTGCCTAAGGGCGGCATAGGTGTCCAAGGCTTTGGTTTAGTCCAGTGGTTCCAGAATCAGACAGTGTCAGGACTGCTTGGATAGAATTTTTTTTTAAAACAGCCTTATTGAAGTATAATTGACCTACTATAAATTGCACATATTTCAATTATATAATTTGATGTTTTGACTTATTTATATACCCATGGTACTATCACCGCACTCAAGATAATGAACATATTCATCATTGCCAAAGGTTTTTTCATGCCCCTTTGTAGTTCTTTCTCCTACCCCTCCGTAACCATTATCTGCTTTCTGTCACTAGAGATTAAGGTGCATTTTCTAGAATTTTATGTAAGTAGAATCAAATAGTTTGTACTCTTTTTCACCTGGCTTCTTTCACTCAGTATATTTATTTTTGAATTTTATCCATGTTGTAATGTGTTTCAATAGGTCATTCCTTTTTTATTGCTGAGTACTATTCCATCGCATGGAGATACACACACACACACAGTTTATTTATCCATTTATCCATTGATGGACATTTGGGTTCTTCCCAGTTTTTGGTTATTACAAATAAAGGTGTTATGAACATTTATATACAAGCTTTTGATAAGACATATGCCTCACTTCTCTAGGGTAAATACTTAGGAGTAGAGTCGTTGGATCATATGGTAGATATATATTTAACTTTGGGGAAAACTATCAAATTGTTTTCCAACATGGTGGTTCCATTTTACACTCCCAGCAGGTGTTGTGGGAGAGTTTTGCCAACAGTTGAAATGATGGGGCTCTTTGATTTTAGACATTCTAGTAGCTGTGTAGTGGTATCACATTGTGGTTTTAATTTAAACTTCCCAAATGACCAGAGATGTTGAGCATCTTTTCATGTGCTGATTTGCCATCTGTATATCTTCTTTGGTGAAGTGTCTGTTCAGTTTTTTTTTTTTTTCCACCACTTTCTAATTGGGACATTTGTCTTCTTATTATTGAGTTTTGAGAGTCCTTTATTCTCAGTACAAGTCTTTTAGCAGATAGATGATTTGCAGATATCTTCTCCTGGTCTGTAGCTTGCCTTTTCATTCTCTTAACAGTGTCTCTCAAAGAGCAGAAGTTTTTCATTTTGATGAAGTCCAATTCATCCTTTTTTTTTTTTTTCCCTTCCATGGATCATGCTTTTTGTTCACATCTAGGAACTCTTTGCCTAACCCAATGTTACACATGTTTTCTCCTGTGTGTTCTTATAAAAGTTTTAGAGTTCAAGTTTTATAGTTAGGTCTTTGATCCATTTTGAGTAATTTTTTATATGGTACAAGGTATGGATCAATGTTCTTATTTTACATATGGATATGTGTTGTTCCAGTATTAGTTGTTGAAAAGACTATTCTTTTTCCACTGAAATGTCATTGAACCTGTGTCAAAAATCAGTTGTTCATATATGCGTAGGTCTATTTCTGGGTTCTCTCCTGGGTTCCATTGGTATACTTGTTAAAGGGTGTTCTGAGACCTAATTTCCAGTGTGTGGAGGGAGGATTTTCTCCCCACACCACCAAGAATGCTCAGGATACCAGCTGGGTATCCTACAATTCAACTCAATTCTGACCCTATCTCCCCAGAGATAGCATCAGATTCCACAGGTAAAAAGTTCAGTCCTACAAAACCACCCTCCATTTCAGATGCCAAATGCAGGCCCAGGTACCTGTGCTTCTGATCAACTGGCTATAAATCAGAAGTTCTCATGACCCCTTCTTTGGGTGTTTTTGGTTTTTTTTAAAGATTTATTTATTTATATTTTTATTTTATTTTATTTTTGGCTGCATCTGGTCTTAGTTGCAGCCTGTGGGATCTTCATTGAGGCACGCGGGATCTTTTCTTGCGGTGCATAGGCTTCTCTCTAGTTGTGGCGTGTGGGTTTTCTCTTCTCCAGTTGTGGCGTGCAGGCTCCAGGGCACATGGGCTCTGTAGTTTGCAGCACACAGGCTTCTCTAGTTGAGGCGTGTGGGCTCAGTATTTGTGGCACGTGGGCTTAGTTGCCCTGTGGCATGTGGGATCTTAGTTCCCTGACCAGGGATCGAACCCATGTCCCCTGCATTGTAAGGCAGATTCTTAACCACCGGACTGCCAGGGAAGTCCCCCTTCTTTGGGTTTGATTAATTTCCTAGGGTGGCTCACAGAACTCAGGAAACCCATTTACTCACTGGATTACTGGTTTATTATAAAGGATATGATAAAGGATACAGATGAACATCCAGATGGAAGAGATGCATGGGGCAAGGAATGTGGGAAGGGTGCAGAGCTTCCATGCTCTCTGAGAATGCCACTGTACCTGAATCTCCGTGAGTTCACCAATCCAGAAGTTCTTCAAACCCCATCCTTTTGGGTTTTTATGGAGGCTTCATTACATAGGCGTGGTTGATAAAGCATTGGCCACTGGTGGTTGATTTAACCTCCAGCTCCTCTCCTTCCCCAAAGGGAAACTTCCAACCCTCCAATCACGTGGTTGGTTCTTCTGGCAACCAGCCCCCATCCTTAGGTGACCTAGAGGCATTCCAAGAGTCACCTCATTAACATACAGAAGACACCTTTATCTCTCTCACCACTTAGGAAATTCCTAGGGTTTTAGAACGTCTAGTATAGCACCAGAAACAGGAATGAAGATCCAATATATTTTCTTGTTATAAATCACAATATTATACTTGTCAGTCTTTATACTGAAACCACACTTTCTTGATTACTGTATCATTATAGTGAGTCTTAAAATCAGGTAATATCACTTTCAACCTTGATCTTCTTTCTCAAAGATGTTTTGGTTATTCTAGGTCTTTTGCATTTCCATATGAATTTTAGAATCGGCTTGTCAATTTCTATTTGACTACCAGGATTTTGATTGAGATTGCATTGAGTCAATAGATCATTTGGGGGGAATAGACATCTCAACAATATTGTCTTCTAATTCATGGACATGGTATATCCCTCCATTAATTTAAATTTTATGTTTCTTTCAGCAGTACTTTGTGATTTTCAGTGTACTAGTCTTACACATCTTTTGTCAGATTTATCCCTAAGAATTTTATATTTTTCAATGCTGTTGTAAATTTTATTTTCAAATTTTTATTTCCAATAGTTTGTTGCTGGTATATAGAAATACAGTTAACTTTGTGTATTGACCTTGTTTCCTGCAACCTTACTAAACTTATTTGTTCTAATGGCTTTTTTTGTACAATTTTCTACATAGACAATCATGTTGTGTGCTATAGTGACAATTTTACTTATTCCTTTCCCATCTAGATACCTTTTCTTTTTCTTCCCATACTGCACTGGCTAGAACCTCTAGAATAGTGTTGAACAGAAGTGGTAACAGGATATCTGTGTTTGTGAGGGATATTGGTCTGTAGTTTTCTCATAATATCTTTGATTTTTGTATCAGGTAACTTATAAAATGAGTTAGACAATAGTCTTCCTTTTCAATTTTCTGAAAGAATTTGAAAAGAATTGGTATTATTTTCTCCTTTAATGTTTGGTAGAATACACCAGTGATGCCATCTGGGCCTACTGAATCTCATTCTGTGGGTGAATCAGAAATCTGTTTGTAACAAGCTCCCCATCTGATTCTGTGGTATATCCACATTTTGAAACCACTGATTTGATAAAATGTGATCTCTTAAAGTCCAATCCAATCATCAAGCAGCCAGGGAAGTGGCAGTTCTCAAGAGGTAAAGGGATCATGATCAGCCAATGACTTTCATCTTTTTTTTTTTTTTTTTTTGACTTTCATCTTTGAACTGTGTTTGCATCATCACAGAGCTGTGTCACTGAACTGTGGGACTCTCTCCCCCAGAAAATTCCATGCAGAAAACTCTGTCAGGAGGTCATTCTGACAGAATTGTGAGAATTGAAAAAAGTCTAAAGTTTACTTAGTATTTAGAAGCATGCATATAGATTCCTTTCTGTTTCATAACCAATGGAAAATTGAACATTTGCTTTAATCTGCCATGAAATCAAACTTTTTAGAGAAAATTATATTTTTATAAGGAAAATGAGTTGTCCCATGTTACTGATTAAATATTCACTCTGTTAAAGTTTGGAATGATTAAAATCCTTTTCAATAATTCTGAAATTTCCCCTGATAAAAGTCACCTTAGAGGTTGTTTGTTATGCAGTAGATTCAAGTTAGTCTTTTTGTCTTCTGGAGAACAGCTTTCTGTGGCAATTTCCTAAGTGCATATTAATTGACTAGTTGATCTCTTTGTAACATATTTGATGAACTGTGCTGTGACTGTTTTCATAAAGGTCCAGCTTTCACACAGGCTGGTTAACTATTTTTGTAACTAAATCTGATCCTAGGAAGGTGGTACTAATTTGTGAATAACAACTTCCATTAACTACTTACATACCTCTATTTTGGTTGACTAAGTATAGAATCATTTTTTAAAATCTGATGCCCATAATTCTTTATGGTGAATCTATAATCAATAATGTTCACCAGCCAGTGATGTCACCACCTTATATAGGAAACATGTCACTTTCTGGGCTCTTTGTTAATTCTAATTTATGTTCCAGTAGGACATGGAAACATAATATTATGTGGTAGATGGTGTGTAAGCATATATATTATATTCCCTTTAGCTCAGAGGATTTTAACCCATTTTATGCCATGAGCCCCTTTGGTATCTGGTGATGCTTATGGATCTTTTCTCAAAATAATGTTTCAAATGTATTAAAAAAATTATAGAAATATAGAAGAAACCAATTACGTTGAAATACAGCTATCAAAATATGTTTAAAACACAATTGTGATATAGTAATGTATGTGCTTCCTTATTAATACAATAAAATAATAAGATCTAGTTACAGCTTTAATAACTATTGTAATTATTGTAATTTTTTATTAAGAATGAGCTACTAAATGGTATTTTGAAATAACTGCAACAACTATAATGTTACATGAAAATATCATTATTCATAGCCTACTTTGTAATCGAAGGAAATGCTAAATTTTAGTTAGTTTAGTAAAAATATGGATATTTTTTCCTTCCAGGTTCATGGACTCCCCCCTCCCAGATTCTTTCCATGAATCCTAAGAACCCCTGCCTACCTTCTGTTCGTTTTTAATAAAAACTTAGTTCTGAATCAAAAATCCAAGTTACACAGAAATAAATTATGAAGAAATAGGGGAAAAAAATGAAGGTCCAGTTTTCCTTGTGGAATTGGTTGAAAGGCTTTATTCAACATTTTTATATACATTTTTTTACATTCCATTACTACCTGCTGGAATTAGCATTGTCCTCTTCAATGAACCACTAATGAACAGCCTGACAAGTATGACTTAATCATACAACACTTTTAATCTGTGAAACCTATTTAGAATGTTAGCACAAAACAGAAATATAATGATATAAAGGAGAAAATTATACGAAATCTCAGCTCAGAAGAACCTAATGGCAGCAAGCTTGGGATACTTAAAATCAGAAGTCCTTTGGGTCTTGTCTCGGAAGCTTACTTATTGAAGGCCCTGGGTGGTAGGTGGTGATTAGAAGATATAAGAAAACAAAAAGAAGGAACAGATAAAGTCATGTTTTCAAAATATGAGGTTCACAGAGTTACATCCTATCACAGGTGTTCAGTATATATGCCAAACCTCATATTTGCAAGTTGCTAACTGGCATTGCATGATTAGATTGAGTAATTGCACATGTCGGTAAAAAGCCATAATTACCTAAGAAAAATGTATGCATTTTGTGTAGGTAGGCCTCATCCATTTAGCATGTCTTTTAAATTCTGACCAACTATAAAACTGTTAGCAATGTAGAGGTAAAATCCTGTATTTTCTGTGGAAATCCTGACACCTGTGGGTTCTTGATCATTATTTACAAAACAGTTAGCTTTAACATTTATGTGGAAAAACACTTAAAACTAGTGAGAATTGCCTAGCCATGAGAAGCTTCGGGACTTTGTTAGAAATTTCTGTTGTTCTCCATTTCTTAAACATTGTGACAATAACTCATAGTTTATTTACAAATGAAAGTAACACTTCATAATACTTGGCAGCTTTCAAAACTAGATATATCTGTCCTTGTGTGAAGGGCTCTAATAACCCTATTGTAAGATATTTTTTGCTGACCATCTGGCAGTTCTCAGGAACCCATCTCTTTCAACATTTTATAGCTACTGCACTAGTTACAGCTAATCCTTTCAATGAATGAGCTGGAAAATGTAGATACATCAATATCATATTCTTTTAGAGCCCATTTAATCCGTGCCCTATTATTATTTCGTTTAATAGGGCCATTATCTTCTATGAAAATGAAAAGTAATTTGTCGGAATCATTTCTTAAAATTTAAAGATCAATCTATGTAAATTTTTTTTAAATAAAAGAAACCATAGTTTTTTTGGTTTTTTTTTTAAAGAATCTCAAATACACTCATTAAAAATCTCAAAAATGGGAATCTAGGGCTTAGATTCCACACACATTTTTGGTCTTTTTTCAGTCTGGGTTCTCAAATGTCTAGTATAATAACCAAGCTTGGGTTGGGTTGACTGTATTCCTGAGAAGGAGTTTATATTAATGGTGGAGTTGATACCTCATCAAGGTCAATGAAACAATTTGTATGTTCCTCTTATAGTTTGCTTTAAGAAGCTAGGAAGAGATTCATTCCAGTATGGGAATTTTATGAATTTTCCTTCAAAAGCAATTTGGTACTCTGTGGACTTTGAATAACTAATGGTTTATAAATACCTTTTTTGGTCATTTATGAATAAGAGTCGCGGAAAGTGTCCAATGTTCTCATTTTAACCTAGGTTTTACTTCACAAAAAACTTCTGTTGGTTGAAGAATTTTGTTAGAAAGACTGTTACTTATTTCCATATTCTGAAATTTACATTTATCATTGAATCAAAATGAAAAAGGTATTGATCCTTTTTTCAGATTCAGAGTTTAAAACTCTGTTCAAAATACCTCTGTCCCCAGCTTCTTCATCCCATTACATACCACCACCATCATGAGACCAAGTTTGTGTTCTTTTTTTTTTTTAATTTTAAATTTATTTATTTATTTATTTATTTTTGGCTGTGTTGGGTCTTCGTTTCTGTGCAAGGGCCTTCTCCAGTTGCGGCAAGCGGGGGCCACCCTTCATCGCGGTGCACGGGCCTCTCACTATCGCAGCCTCTCTAGTTGTGGAGCACAGGCTCCAGATACGCAGGCTCAGTAGTTGTGGCTCACGGGCCTAATTGCTCCATGGCATGTGGGATCCTCCCAGACCAGGGCTCGAACCTGTGTCCCCTGCATTGGCAGGCAGATTCTCAACCACTGCACCACCAGGGAAGCCCGAGACCAAGTTTTTGAGAGGAAACCTTCTCTCCCCCAATATTTTTCACTTTCAAATTTAGGTACTTTAACTTGCAAATTTTTCTCACATACACACATGTACACGTACTCATGCAAACTCTTCCTAGTTTGTAGGATGAAATTGATTATTCCCATAGTTTTTTTGTATCAAAATTAATTTTTAAAATTTCTTAGAGAGTTTTATGGTGACTTCTGGGAAATCATTTCTCCTTGTTTTCGATCAGATGGAGATTGAAACTAACCTAATGTTAAGTAGACTCAGGAAGTTATGTGAGGTTTGACCAATGATTTAGCTGACTCTGTCGTTAACAGTCCCTCAGCCTCCTTTGTTGATACTGTCGTTTCTTCTTCCGTTTACCAGGTTTCTGTCATAGCCTAAATTTAAGGAGGGAATAATATCCATGTCCATAATTATAACATTGGGCTAAATTTTGACACTCTTTGACTGAATATAAGTATTAGCTATGCCATTACTTTTTTTTTTTTTTTAAGTCATAAAACTGGATGAAATCTCAAGAGGTCACTTAGATAGTTTCCTTTCTTGGAAAGACTATGTTTCCAGAAAGAGGAAATCTGTAGTCTTTGTTCTAACATGTTGTTACTTTCATTATCAAATACTTTCACCTACCTGAACAAACTCTTTCCTGCTATTCTCTAAACTCCATTCTCCTTATATTATTTTCTCTTGTTATTAAACATTGAACACCTTCGGGGTTTTTTTTTTAAGAAGTTCTTTTCAAAACTAAAGCATTTAAACTCACTATTAAACATTTTCCTCATTCTCTTAATTACTTTTTAAAAAAAAATTTTATTGGAGTATCGTTGATTTACAATGTTGTGTTAGTTTCAGGTGTACAGCAAAGTCAATCAGTTATACATGTACATATATCCACTCTTTTTTTTTTTTTTTTAGATTCTTTTCCCATATAGGCCATTACAGAGTACTGAGTAGCGTTCTCTGTGCTATACAGCAGGTTCTTATTAGTTATCTATTTTATATATAGTAGTGTGTATATGTCAATCCCAATCTCCCAATTTTTCCCTCCGCCCCATCCCCTGGTAACCATAAGTTTGTTTTCTACATCCATGACTCTACTTCTGTTTTGTAAATAAGTTCATTTTTACCCTTTTTTTTTTAAGATTCCACATATAAGCAATATCATGATATTTGTCTTTCTGTGTCTGACTTACTTCACTCAGTATGACAATCTGTAGGTCTATCCATGTAAAGTAATTGGGACGAATTAATGTGTGGTCTATCATTGAAAAACTGGTTTCCTAAGGTGTTCATTTTGTTTGTTTAGACAAAACACTAGAATTTTAAGAATCAAAAGGTCAAAACTGAAAGACGCTTAGTGCTCACTTATTTCAATACCCTGAGACAACTAAGACACAGAAAGGTGAGATGAGTCATCTGAGGTCTCTTGGTCAGTGATTAAGAACTCTTGAGATGTGGGTTTTTTCCTCTGTGATCACACATCTTGCTTGTCCTATTGATTGACATGAGAGTGAGTTCTTGTACAGAGCAGAGTTGTTACCGAAAGTGGGGTCCGGCTGCTTGCTGCTCAAAAGCCAATAAAGAGGCAAGGTCGATGGAAAGGAAAGTTTGCTTTATTTCGGATGCTGTAAATCTGGGGGGGAGGGTGGACTCCTGTCCAAAGACTGACACCCCCCCCAACTGGCAACTAGTGGGCAAGAACTTTTATAGGCAGAGGGAGGGGGCTACATGTAGAAACAGCACAATCAGCTCTGACAGTCATCTTGAAATTGGTCGTGCAGTGGTCTGACCAGCGTCATCTTGATTGTTTTTAAGTACAGTTAATCTTCAGTTCTAGGGTTGGTTTGTTCCCATTTCTTTGAGGCCAATTCTTGGAATTGTGGCAACTTATGTCATGGCTACTGTCTGGTCATCATATAGTTAACTTTTTCCACCTGGTGAGGGTTTTAGTATTTACAAGACAGCTCACAAGATATGGCTCAGAATATTATCTATAGCCCTTGAGAAGGAACTAAAAGTCCTTGACTTTACTTACTGACTAAACTATTACTGTTTCGTCCCGTTTGCCTTTCCTTCTGTATTTTCTCACTTCTCTGATTAACCTTATTCTTTGGCTAAAGTTTTTCTACAGACAAAAGGCAGGCAGAGGACATGGGAGGAAAGGGACGTAGGGCCCTGCTCCGTTTCAGAGTCTTGTATATTCTTATGTTCTTAAGAAATTATGATGTCAGTGACAGAAAACAGATACTTTTAGACCAGAGGGCAGACAGCAGAAGCAAGAAGAACGACAGTCCTGCAGCCTGTGGAACAAAGACCACATTCACATAAAGATAGACAAGATGAAAAGGCAGAGGGCTATATACCAGATGAAGGAACAAGATAAAACCCCAGAAAAACAACTAAATGAAGTGGAGATAGGCAACCTTTCAGAAAAAGAATTCAGAATAATGATAGTGAAAATGATCCAGGACCTCGGAAAAAGAATGGAGGCAAAGATCGAGAAGATGCAAGAAATGTTTAACAAAGACCTAGAAGAATTAAAGAACAAACAAACAGAGATGAACAATACAATAACTGAAATGAAAACTACACTAGAAGGAATCAATAGCAGAATAACTGAGGCAGAAGAACGGATAGGTGACCTGGAAGACAGAATGGTGGAATTCACTGCTGTGGAACAGACTAAAGAAAAAAGAATGAAAAGAAATGAAGACAGCCTAAGAGACCTCTGGGACAACATTAAACGCAACAACATTCGCATTATAGGGGTCCCAGAAGGAGAAGAGAGAGAGAAAGGACCAGAGAAAATATTTGAAGAGATTATAGTCGAAAACTTCCCTAACATGGGAAAGGAAATAGCGACCCAAGTCCAGGAAGCACAGAGAGTCCCATACAGGATAAACCCAAGGAGAAACATGCCGAGACACATAGTAATCAAATTGGCAACAATTAAAGACAAAGAAAAATTATTGAAAGCCACAAGGGAAAAACTACAAATAACATACAAGGGAACTCCCATAAGGTTAACAACTGATTTCTCAGCAGAAACTCTACAAGCCAGAAGGGAGTGGCATGATATACTTAAAGTGATGAAAGGGAAGAACCTACAACCGAGATTACTCTACCCGGCAAGGATCTCATTCGGATTCGATGGAGAAATCAAAAGCTTTACAGACTAGCAAAAGCTAAGAGAATTCAGCACCACCAAACCAGCTCTACAACAAATGCTAAAGGAACTTCTCTAAGTGGGAAGCACAAGAGAAGAAAAGGACCTACAAAAACAAACCCAAAACAATTAAGAAAATGGTCATAGGAACATACATATCGATAACTACCTTGAATGTGAATGGATTAAATGCTCCAACCAAAAGACACAGGCTTGCTGAATGGATACAAACAAAGACCCATATATATGCTGTCTACAAGAGACCCACTTCAGACCTAGGGACACATACAGACTGAAAGTGAGGGGAGGGCAAAAGATATTCCATGCAAATGGAAATCAAAAGAAAGCTGGAATAGCAATACTCAGATAAAATAGACTTTAAAATAAAGAATGTTACAAGAGACAAGGAAGGACACTACATAATGATCCAGGGATCAATCCAAGAAGAAGATATAACAATTATAAATATATATGCACCCAACATAGGAGCACCTCAATACATAAGGCAACTGCTAACAGCTATAAAAGAGGAAATCGACAGTAACACAATAATAGTGGGGGACTTTAACACCTCATTTACACCAATGGACAGATCAACCAACATGAAAATGAATAAGGAAACAGAAGCTTTAAATGACACAATAGACCAGATAGATTTAATTGATATTTATAGGACATTCCATCCAAAAACAGCAGATTACACTTTCTTCTCAAGTGTGCACAGAACATTCTCCAGGATAGATCACATCCTGGGTCACAAATGAAGCCTCAGTAAATTTAAGAAAATTGAAATCAGACCAAGCATCTTTTCTGACCACAACACTATGAGATTAGAAATGAATTACAGGAAAAAAAACGTAAAAAACACAAACACATGGAGGCTAAACAATACGTTACTAAATAACCAAGAGATCACTGAAGAAATCAAAGAGGAAATCAAAAAATACCTAGAGACAAATGACAATGAAAACACGACGACCCAAAACCTATGGGATGCAGCAAAAGCAGTTCTAAGAGGGAAGTTTATAGCTATACAAGCCTACCTCAAGAAACAAGAATAATCGCAAATAAACAATCTGACCTTACACCTAAAGGAACTAGAGAAAGAAGAACAAACAAAACCCAAAGTTAGTAGAAGGAAAGAAATCATAAAGATCAGAGCAGAAATAAATGAAACAGAAACAAAGAAAGCAATAGCAAAGATCAATAAAACTAAAAGCTGGTTCTTGAGAAGATAAACAAAATGGATAAAGCATTAGTCAGACTCATCAAGAAAAAGAGGGAGAGGACTCAAATCAATAAAATTAGAAATGAAAAAGGAGAAGTTACAACAGACACCGCAGAAATACAAAGCATCCAAAGAGACTACCACAAGCAACTCTATGCCAATAAAACAGCAACCTGGAAGAAATGGACAAATTCTTAGAAAGGTATAACCTTCCAAGACTGAACCAGGAGGAAACAGAAAATATGAACAGACCAATCACAAGTAATGAAATTGAAACTGTGATTAAAAATCTTCCAACAAACAAAAGTCCAGGACCAGATGGCTTCACAGGTGAATTCTGTCAAACATTTAGAGAAGAGCTAACACCCATTCTTCCCAAACTCTTCCAAAAAATTGCAGAGGAAGGAGCACTCCCAAACTCATTCTACGAGGCCACCATCACCCTGATACCAAAACCAGACAAAGATGTCACAAAAAAAGAAAATTACAGACCAATATCACTGATGAATATAGATGCAAAAATCCTCAACAAAATACTAGCAAACAGAATCCAACAACACATTAAAAGGATCATACACCATGATCAAGTGGGATTGATCCCAGGGACGCAAGGATTCTTCAATATACGCAAATCGATCAATGTGATACACCATATTAACAAATTGAAGAATAAAACCCATATGATCATCTCAATAGATGCAGAAAAAGCTTTTGACAAAATTCAACAACCATTTATGATAAAAACTCTCCAGAAAGTGGGCATAGAGGGAACCTACCTCAACGTAATAAAGGCAATATACGACAAACCCACAGCCAACATCATTCTCAACAGTGAAAAACTGAAAGCCTTTCCTCTAAGATTAGGAAAAAGACACGGATGTCCACTCTCACCACTATTATTCAACATAGTTTTGGAAGGCCTAGCCATGGCAATCAGAGAAGAAAAAGAAATAAAAGGAATACAAATTGGAAAAGAAGAAGTAAAACTGTCACTGTTTGCAGATGACATGATACTATACATAGAGAATCCTAAAGATGCCACCAGAAAACTACTAGAGCTAATCAATGAATTTGGTAACGTTGCAGGATACAAAATGAATGCACAGAAATCTCTTGCATTCCTATACACTAATGATGAAAAATCTGAAAGAGAAATTATGGAAACACTCCCATTTACCATTGCAACAAAAAGAATAAAATACCTAGGAATAAACCTACCTAGGGAGACAAAAGGCCTGTATGCAGAAAATTATAAGACACTGATGAAAGAAATTAAAGATGATGCAAACAGATGGAGAGATATACCATGGTCTTGGATTGGAAGAATCAATATTGTGAAACTGACTATACTACCCAAAGCAATCTACAGATTCAATGCAATCCCTATCAAATCACCAATGGCATTTTTTACAGAACTAGAACAAATCTTCTTAAAATTTGTATGGAGACACAAAAGACCCCGAATAGCCAAAGCAGTCTTGAGGGGAAAAAACGGAGCTGGAGGAATCAGACTCCCCGACTTCAGACTATACTACAAAGCTACAGTAATCAAGACAATATGGTACTGGCACAAAAACAGAAACATAGATCCATGGAACAAGATAGAAAGCCCAGAGATAAACCCATGCACCTATGGTCAACTAATCTATGAAAAGGAGGCAAAGATATACAATGGAGAAAAGACAGTCTCTTCAATAAGTGGTGCTGGGAAAACTGGACAGCTACATGTAAAAGAATGAAATTAGAACACTCCCTTCACAATTTGTATGGAAACACAAAAGACCCCGAATAGCCAAAGCAATCTTGAGAACGAAAAATGGAGCTGGGGGAATCAGGCTCCCTGACTTCAGACTATATTACAAAGCTTCAGTAATCAAGACAGTTTGGTACTGGCACAAAAATAGAAATATAGATCAATGGAACAGGATAGAAAGCCCAGAGATAAACCCACACACATATGGGCACCTTATTTTTGATAAAGGAGGCAAGCATATACAGTGGAGAAAAGACAGCCTCTTCAATAAGTGGTGCTGGGAAAATTGGACAGGTACATGTAAAAGTATGAAAATAGAACACTCCCTGACACCATGCACAAAAATAAACTCAAAATGGATTAAAGACCTAAGTGTAAGGGCAGACACTATCAAACTCTTAGAGGAAAACATAGGCAGAACACTCTATGACATACATCACAGCAAGATTCTTTTTGACCCAGCTCCCAGAGAAATGGAAATAAGAACACAAATAAACAAATGGGACCTAATGAAACTTAAAAGCTTTTGCACAGCAAAGGAAACCATAAACAAGACCAAAAGACAACCATTAGAATGGGAGAAAATATTTGCAAATGAAGCAACTGACAAAGGATTAATCTCCAAGATTTACAAGCAGCTCATGCAGCTCAATAACAAAAAAACGAACAACCCAATCCAAAAATGGGCCGAAGACCTAAATAGACATTTCTCCAAAGAAGATATACAGATGGCCTACAGACACATGAAAGAATGCTCAACATCATTAATCATTAGAGAAATGCAAATCAAAACTACAATGAGATATCATCTCACACCGGTCAGAATGGCCATCATCAAAAAATCTAGAAACAATAAATGCTGGAGAGGGTGTGGAGGAAAGGGAACACTCTTGCACTGTTGGTGGGAATGTAAATTGATACAGCCACTATGGAGAACAGTATGGAGGTTCCTTAAAAAACTACAAATAGAACTACCATACGACCCAGCAATCCCACTACTGGGCATATACCCTGAGAAAACCATAGGTCAAAAAGAGTCATGTACCAAAATGTTCATTGCAGCTCTATTTACAATAGCCAGGACATGGAAGCAATCTAAATGTCCATCGACAGATGAATGGATAAAGAAGATGTGGCACATATATACAATGGAATATTACTCAGCCATAAAAAGAAATGAAATGGAGGTATTTGTAATGAGGTGGATGGAGTTAGAGTCTGTCATACAGAGTGAAGTAAGTCAGAAAGAGAAAAACAAATACAGTATGCTAACACATATATACGGAATCTAAGGGGAAAAAAAAAAAAAAAAAAAGGCCATGAAGAACCTAGTGGCAAGACGGGAATAAAGACACAGACCTACTAGAGAATGGACTTGAGGATATGGGGAGGGGGTGGGGTGAGATGTGACAGGGTAAGAGAGTGTCATGGACATATATACACTACCAAATGTAAAATAGATAACTAGTGGGAAGCAGCCGCATAGCACAGGGAGATCAGCTCGGTGCTTTGTGACCACCTAGAGGGATGGGATGGGGAGGGTGGGAGGGAGGGAGATGCAAGAGGGAAGAGAAATGGGAACATATTGTATATGTATAACTGATTCACTTTGTTATAAAGCAGAAGCTAACACACCATTGTAAGGCAATTATACTTCAATAAAGATGTTAAAAATAAATAAATAAATAAATAAAAAAAAAAAAGAACACTCCCTAACACCATACAGAAAAATAAACTCAAAATGGACTTGAGACCTAAATGTAAGACCGGACACTATAAAACTCTTAGAGGAAAACATAGGAAGAACACTCTTTGACATAAATCACAGCAAGATCTTTTTTGATCCACCTCCTACAGTAATGGAAATAAAAACAAAAATAAACAAATGGGACCTAATGTAACTTCAAAGCTTTTGCACAGCAAAGGAAACCATAAACAAGACGAAAAGACAACCCTCAGAATGGGAGAAAATATTTGCAAACAAATCAACGGACAAAGGGTTAATCTCCAAAATATATAAACAGCTCATGCAGCTCAATATTAAAGAAACAACCCAATCCAAAAATGGACAGAAGACCTAAATAGACATTTCTCCAAAGAAGACATACAGATGGCCAAGAAGCACATGAAAATCTGCTCAACATCACTGATTATTAGAGAAATGCAAATCAAAACTACAATGAGGTATCAGCTCACACCAGTTAGAATGGGCATCATCAGAAAATCTACAAACAACAAATGCTGGAGAGGGTGTGGAGAAAAGGGAACCCTCTTGCACTGTTGGTGGGAATGTAAATTGATACAGCCACTATGGAGAACAGTATGGAGGTTCCTTAAAAAACTAAAAATAGATTTACCATATGATCCAGCAATCCCACTACTGGGCATACACCCAGAGAAAACCACAATTCAAAAAGACACATGCACCCCAATGTTCATTGCAGCACTATTTACAATAGCCAGGTCATGGAAGCAAGCTAAATGCCCATCGACAGACGAATGGATAAAGAAGATGTGGTACATATATACAATGGAATATTACTCAGCCATAAAAAGGAACGAAATTGGGTCATTTGTTGAGATGTGGTTGGATCTAGAGACTGTCATACAGAGTGAAGTAAGTCAGAAAGAGAAAAACAAATATCGTATATTAACGCATGTATGTGGAACCTAGAAAAATGGTACAGAAGAACTGGTTTGCAGGGCAGAAGTTGAGACACAGATGTAGAGAACAAATGTATGGACACCAGTGGGGGAAAACCGCGGTGGGGTGGGGATGGTGGTGTGCTGAATTGGGCAATTGGGATTGACATGTATATACTGATGTGTATAAAATTGATGACTAATAAGAACGTGCAGTATAAAAAAACAAACAAACAAATAAAACAACTAATACTAAACTTTCTTTGGGTTATTTGTATGGAAATATGTTAACATAAATGTTTCAGGCATTACATGAAATTTCTAAAAATCTTATATGTTCTGGTATAACGTTATAAGTCATAATTCTAGTTATTACTTTAAAATGTATATCTCAGAAGTAACTAAATTTCCTTGTCAATTGCATTATTATGAACTTTCATCAAATCTTTAACCGTGGTCATTTTTAAGTCTTTTGTCATTTACAGACAGTTCTGGGTGTACTCTGATGCATTTGCAAAAATGTTCCTATAAAATGATTTCATCTTCAAGGAATTCATGGAAAAGACACAGACAAGTACAGGTTTCTGGTAACTGACTATACTGCTGAACTGAATGAATAAGCATTTTCAGAACTCTAATGGAAAACTGATGAATTCATAAAAGTGCTAACAAAAGATCAAGATGAAAAAAAAATTAATTACATGGGACTGAGTGAACTGATGAGGATGATTATAATTTTTGTGACTTTCTGTTTGAATAAAAAAAAAAATCCCACAACGGAAAAAAAAAAAAGAAAACAGATACTTTTATACATTGAGCTTCTTTAAAATGTTTCTGTTGATAGGACTTATAATAATCTATAGGCAAATTTTTCTTTTAATCAGAAAAATATAAAAGGAAGTAAGATTTCTATGTAGCTCCTGATCACTGAAGAATTTGATGCTATACTAAACTAAATAGTTCAACATGAGTGTTGTTCAAGATGAACTACTCCAGAACGTCAATTAAATGTTTTTGTGTTTTAGGAGTGTTTGGATCTACCTTTTAAAGCATATTATAAACTCAGCTATCTACTGTTTTCCAAAATCTAGACTTTTAAACGAGCCCCTAAAGTATTAGCCAAAAGTAATCCCCAATGCTGTAATAAAGTATGTGTCTAAAATACCTATTTTGTCAAGTGATTTGAAAGGAAAACAGATGGTCAGGAAATTAAATGATAATATGTGATCGTTCAGAGAAACAGATTGGCTGAAAAAATTGCCTCTCAAAATGACCAATATCCTTTTCCATTTAAGTAACCCAGAAGATCAGCTTCTCTAACACTTAGAAACTTAAAAGATCTTAGAGTCTATGATTCTCACTCAGTGTTGGAAGAGACTATAGAGTGATGGTATCTAAAGCCAGTCCACAGACTAGTACTAGCCTATGACAAGCATTCTGTGTGAGCACTTTAGCCTGTCAGTAGTGAAAGGAAAAAGAGGAAGATGATGTGGTAACTTTGTCATAAAGCTAAATACATCCAGCTTTTAATAATTGAAATGTCATTTTTGAAATGATAGTGATAATAGATCTTTGCTGTTATTGTTTGTTTTTATAATGTTCTTAGCAAAGTTGGGGTCTTTAGACTTAAAAAAAAATTAAACCATTTAGGAAATTATAAAAATCTGGGCACCATTGCCTTAGATGCCAGTTCAATTGTCTACTCTTTAGAATATAAAGTACCTACTATAGAATTTCAATTATTTAATAAAAGTGGAATAAATTACTTAGAAGGTTCTTAGTATGACCCCACCCATCACCCCCAAGATTACTCTGAAAGTCTGGTCTTCAACTGTTTTCAATAGATTATTGCAGCTGTTTCTAGGCAGTGATTTTTATTTTCCCCTTCCATTTTCATGACTATACTGAAGCTTTCATTGAAGCTCAGCCTGCATCTATAGATTCTGAACTGTTTGTCAGTATTATCAGCTCATAATTATGATTTGTCATGCAGCACCTCTTACTGTTCTTATAACAGTTCTGTGGTTTTAAAAAGTTATTTTGGTAACAGTTCCTTTATCATCAGAGGGAACATTTTGCCTCAATAGGAAATTCATTCTGTGCAGACAGGCTGCAAATTCCCATGACATGGCAGGCTCATCTGTCAAAGAATATTCTTTATTCCCATTACCTCTTTGATTACATTCAGAATGCCCCAGTAATGCTGATGAGATCATTCTAACTCTTAAGAACATTTTCCTCATGTTTTTCATTATCTCCATATAACATAAAAAAGGTTTAACTCACAGTGAAATGATAGAGAAACCTCTGTTTTTCTCTTTGGGAAGTTGTTTTGGGAAGGAAGGTTCATATATGAATCTTTTAAAATATTTTTAAAACTAGCAGTACCTGTATTTATTTCTTAACTGAACGCTAAGTTGCATGTATGACATTTACATATACTATGGGTTCTATTAGTGAATGGTTTATACACACACAAAATTTTCTGTTTATTGTCAAGTCTACCTATAATGTACAGAAAGAACAGGAAATACTATGAATTATTGGTACATTTTTTAGTGAAATGTGGTGTTTTATGTGCCATAATGAGAACCAAAATAGGTAAACACTCGGCTATGTGATTTAAGAGCAGAAATATATAATTGATGCAATTAGATGCCTAATTGGCATTTTAAATGAAGTCTGTATTTGTGCATATATAATTATAATTTGAAAATATTCTGAATATTTATCCTCTTTTTCTCTGAATTACAGTACTATATATATATATGCTCAGGATTTGATTTTTATTTTTAAAAAACTTTTTATTATGAAAAATTTAAACATTCACAAAAGTAAAGACAATAATATAATGAGCCCAGTATACCCTTACCCACTTTAATAATCAAAGCATGCCGATCTTTTTTCATTTATGTCTCCATTCACCATTCTCTCCCCACTAGATTATATCAAATCAAATATCATCCTTTTATCTTTAATATAAATCATTTCATCTTTAGTTTCATCCATAAATTGTATACCAATAATACATCTAAAATATTTTTTCTTGATGCTATCAATATACAAAGAGTTCAAGTTTCCCTCCCTCTTGAGTATCTCAGTGTGTATGTGTGTGTGTGTGTGTGTGTCTGTACATTTTGTTTGACTCTGGATCAAATTAAAATCCACACATTGTAATTGTATTTGGCTAATGTTTTTCCTGAACCTCTTAAACATAGTTTTCCTTCTCCTTCCTTTTTTATTTTCTTGCCAATCATTTACAAAAGAAAGTGGGTCATTTGTCCTATAGAATTTTCTATAGTCTGGATTATTCTGATTGTACCCCCTTGGGGGTGTTGCTAACAGGTGCCCCTAAATCATTAGTTTTGATATTTTAAGATTATCTTCCATCTTTGAACGTAAAGCTCAAATGTCTTCATTTCTCTGCTTCATTTGAGTAAAGTATTTCATTTACTTCATTCAAGGAAAGTCCAATTCCCAATCTAACTTTTTTTTTTTTGTCATACCTGTCAATCCATTTTAGGTATTTTAGGAGAAAATTACATATAAGAAGAGTGCTTTCTCACTTGTTCCTAACCTCTAAAAGAGAGATTAATCAACTAAAAAATTTAGCTTATTCTTACTTGTGGGTGGCATAGAGTTTCACTGAGGTGTACAAAGGCCATTTTAAGCATTTCGGTTCTTTGCAAGTGAGTCCTAATATGGTCAAAATTCTTAATTACTAAGTGCTTCTTGACCATTGTATTTTTGTGGAATTCAGTTTCTGAAATTACAAAATGTGTTCTGATAAACAAATTCACTTGTCTTCCTAACTGTTCTAATTGAGTGTTTCTCTGCTTGCTGGGGAGGAATAGGGGAGAAAGGACTCATTTCCAGAAGGATGTATCAGGATTACCAATAAGGCTTTTAATGCCGTCTACTCTTCTCCACCCGCCCCCGCTGAATTGACGACTATGATTGCAGTGAAGGCTACTGATGGAATCATCAAACATCTGTCAGTTGTGTTGGGGGTGGAAAATAGGTTGGAAACCACTGTCAACAGTGGTTGTAAGGCCACTTAAGTAAGGCCCTCGTGAGAAAGTTGCTGTATAAGGTTGCAGTGCACCTCGTTAACTTACAGAGACATCTTAGCCCAAGATGTTGACTATCAGGAAGACAAAAAGGTCAGAGCAAATAACGGCCTCTCTTTCCCCACTAAGGAAGGCTTGCTTCACATACATAGAATAGATTAGGCATGAGGATACATTTCTGACTAGAGAAATGAGTTTATTCTTTTAGTGGAGATTTTTTGAGCATCTACTTGGTGTTGCAGTGTGCACATCTCTGAGGGAGAAAAGAAATAACAGTTCAAAGTGTCTCTGTCCCCTGAGAGCTTATAGTTTAGTTGAAGAGAAAAGGCACATTCACACAAAAGACTTAAATAAAAATGAAAGATAATATTTGATTAAGCATTAGGATTGGGGATGAAGAAGTTTAGGAAGCAGAATGAAGCCGAGAACAAGGGCCAAAGGATTTCTGAGGAAATTCGGGGCTTCTCCTATTCGGGAATGATTTTGTCATGTGAAGTCGATGACTCTCTCCAAAAGCTCTTAAGCTCCCTCCATATTTGTGATTCACACAAGAAAATTACCCAAAATTACCAAAATCTACAGTTCCAGTGAACAAAAACTGTCAGTACAACCAAACTAATGTACCCTTTCAATTAAACTGACAAGCTACACTTACAACGTATTTGCTAAAAATAAATGAAACATCTCAAAGTAAAAATAAGGTATGAGTGGTAAGCCCCAATTGCATTATTATTTAAGTGAGGGTGGCAAAAAACAGAGGTATTAGCCTTTCTGTGTTGGAGATTCTATGGAGAATTGATGCAAGCTATGGAGCTTTTTCCCCTGAAAAATAATTGTATTTATATACAGAATTTTGCACATATTTCAGGATTCATGGATCCCTGGAAGCTGACCCATCAACTCCAATTTTTAAGAATCCTGACATGTAAGAATAAAACAGAACTAAACTTTCTACTCCCCCTTAAGTGATAAGAAGGTTACTAGGCTTAAAGCTACAAACATTTAACAAATTGGGTCCAAGAACAGTGCTAGGTCCAGAAGGGTAATCAGAGCAAAAGGCGGATGGGCTTAGGGAGGGTGGTGGTCCTAGGATGTTATCTGAAGCTGGGTTTTCATATGTACCTGAAAGCATATTCCATGGTTCAGTTGAATCCATTTAAAGAGTGTATACTTAGATACTTTAAGGAGAATACAGACCAATTTTGGCTAAAATTAGTAGTAAAAAAATGAAGAAATTGCAAAGTAAGTTACACTGTCCCTAACAGACTTAATTTAAAAACTTGGGCTCTGAAGGACCCACAAAAGGAGTTTAAATTATTTTCTTTAGCCCATTAAGCCTGGGTAACTTTCAAATAAACTGTGCATGATGCCTCAATATGTAACTTTAAAAGCCCTTTATTTAACTTCTATGTACGCGAATTGTGTTGAAAACTAACAGGAAGCTGTTGTCATTAAAATTATCAAAACTTGATAATATCACACAAAAAAGAAAGTTAATTCATAGGAATTATGATTCAGGAAATAGAATAACCAGTATATATTGTCGCTTTAAAGAGGAATAGCTGTCAACATATGCTATCAATAGTTAAAAGTCTTCTAGAAAATTTCGAATAGCTCTCTGCCAATCAGTAAAGATAGCATCACATTCATCACCATAGCTTTAGTTGTCAGGAATGATGTTTTTATTGACTAAAGGCAGTACTTTAAAAAAGCAGAGAAGAGAGTTAACTTTGAGGAAATACCGATTGTGGAATTTTATTAGTAGTATTTCCTCTTACTCTGACTAGTAGGACAATTATAAATATATCCTTATTCTTAAGACGAAATACTTATTTAGTAGTTACACAGCTGTGGAAGTATAGCACAGTACTTCACTAGTTCCTATTCTGTTAAGGTCCATGAATAGAAAAAGGCTTACTTGCAACTGGACCAGTCCACCAAAAAAATTATTGAGATCATTGACCAAGTGCAGATGAAAGGTTGACTCAGGAGTTAGGTTCAAAGTTAATTGAGAAACATGTTTATTGCAGTCATGACAGGGCCTCAAAAGTGATTTTAAAACTCATTGAATTGATAACTAATAAGACTATTTTAATTATTGTTGAGCTTACTTTTCAATCTCTTCCTCTCTTTTTTCTCTCTCTCCTCCCTCCCTCCCCCTACCCTCTCTCTCTCTCACCCATTAACATTATTGGCTTTTAAAACCTAAATCAGGATTTCTCTAAATATGAATAGGTCTTTGTCAATCTACTATCTCTTGTGCCTGCATATAAATTTCTTCCATACACATTATGTGGCAATAGGGGTAATGGTGAAAAGGAAAAGATGAATGGGTATAAGGATATTAAGAATCCATGGTTCTTTTACATTTACATAAGATTTCAGTGAGTCTATTTGGGAGCAATATAAGATTCTGGTATTTGCTATTATTTTAGTAACATTGCAGTGTCACTGATGTGAAATTTAACTCATGTATTTATTTTTATTTGTATAATTAGTATTTGAGTGTCTGTAGTATGCAGTGTACACAGCAGAACAAGCATACCAGTTATTTAAAGGTTGAACTATTTCTACAGTAGTTGGGAGATAGCACTGCCATGGGTGCCATATCCCACCTTCCATGCTCTGAAAGTCCCAGACCCTCTTCCAAAAACCTCTAGATCTCCTTATGATTCAGTAAATAAAAGAACCATAAAAGACACAGTAGAGGGTCTTCAAGACTTTAGTGTGAAGGCCAGCATCATTCTGATTGGGCAGGACCTCATGCCGTACCAGTTGTTAAAAGTAATATTTAAATCACCTGGGCTATATGCAAAACATTGTGTTTAACTCGCCAGGGAATAAAAAGGTGAATAAGTCACATCCCCTGTTCCCAAGGAGCTCACAGATGAATCAGTAGTAGCGGTTATAAAACGGCTGACATTTACTGAGCACTTACTAGAAGCCTGAGCACTGTTCTAAGCATGTTTCAAATATTATCTCATTAACCCTCACAATACCCTTAGGAATTTGTTTTCTCTCTTTTACAGATGAGAAAACTGAGGCATAGAAGGATTAAATAATTTTTCCAAAGTCATACAAACAATAAGAGGTGAGGCCATAATACATATCAGGCAGTGTGACTCCTGAAAGGGCATGGGAGGATGTGTGTAGAGTTCTAATTTGCGCCTGCACTCCAGGTATGTTCAAGACGCTGGAGATACACCAGAGAACAAAACATACCAAACTTTCTGCCTTCATGCAGCCTGTATTCTTATGAGCAAGATAAACAGAAAATAAGTAAATGAATAAACTATAGAGTATAACAGATGTTGAAAAGTGCAGGGGAGAAAAACAAGGCAGGGGAGGGGTGGGGTGTGCTGGGGAGGCATAGCTTGCAATTTTAAATAGGCACGTCAAGAAAAGCTTCAGTGAGGAGACATTTGAATAAAATGCTGAAAAGCCATGAAGGGAACAAGCCCTTTGACTCTCCAGAAAGAAAAAATACTCCAGGCAGAAGGAATACCAAATGAAAACTCAAAGCCACTGGCATGTTCATAGAACAGCAAGGAGACCAGATGGCTGGTTGGAGTGAGCAAGGGGACAGTAGTAGCAGATTGGGCGGGATAGGAGATAGTAGTGGCAGATTGATCATGTAAAAGAAAGGGGCAAATTATTGGTATATGTATATACACACTGAAACATGATTCTGGGGAAGATGCAGAGACCAGATTAAAAAGGGTCTTGTAAACCATTTTAAGGAGCTTGACTTTATCTTGATGGCAGTGGGGAGCCATTGAAGAACTTTAAGCATGGCAGTGACAAATCTGGCTGCCATATAGAGAATGAATTAGAGAGATGTAAGCGCAGACCCTTCAGGGTCAGGGAGGAGCGGTAATCAAGGTAAGATAATGATTTAGAACCTGATCTACGACTGCAGCCAGACAAGGGAATAGAGAAAAGTATACAGACGGAGAGAGAATTAGGAGAGACTCATTAGAACTTGGTGATTGCTTAGATGTGGTAACCAAAGGCAAGTGAAGACTCCAGGTAATTCCCAGGTTTCTGCCTTGGGTAGCTGAATGGATGATGATGCCATTCACTGAGAAAAATTAAGTTTTTTTGGTATTTAGATGAGATGACAAAAATGGTTTGGGCATATTGCATTTGAGAGGTAATAGACATGGTCTGGGCAGGGTTTAGCATATAGATTAAAGACAATAATCTTGTCCACTTCAATTCTTGTTGGTATTTTAAAATGCTGTAATGTATTTTTACAAACATACCCTAAGGTGCCTGTTTACATACCAACCTATTTTAGACCTATAAAAAATTTTGCATTTATCTGCCAAGCAATTGTTCTCCCATGGAAGGAGAGCTCTGGTGAGTACCTGTCCCTTTGTTGTCTCTAATTCTAATATTCTATAACCCACTTTATTTTGTCATTTGATTTAGATGACTTAAAGGCTTTTCAATCACAAGCCACGTGTATACTAATAGAAGAACCTTCAACAATATATATTTTTTTGATTCACCAAAAAAGATGATCATTTCTTGATCACAAGCAGTAATATTTCTTGTCCTCAGCTCAACCTCATTATAACTATACATTTAAGCAAACTAAGATATCCTCTGAAATGAGTCACCTCATCCCAGGGTTCAACTGACATGAAGAATTACCTTATTTTAGTCAGAAAACCTTAATTAGATTAGGTTGGCCTTTCTGGACTTTATGTGTTGCTACATACAGGAGTTAAAAACCTTGATCTATGTATATCACACAGATCAGGAGAAGACCAGTGAAAGCAGAAATAAACTCATGTTTCTGTATGCAGCTGCTTTGATGAAGACATTTCAAATAGAAACTGGAAAACCAGAAGCACAAAACTAAGGAGATAATAGCCAGTGAAGGGGAGAAGTGATTAATTCAGATCAGGAAAAAGCTGCAGAGCTCAAAGAGACTATGATGAAATTATTAGGGGCTGTTGGAGATGTAATCCATATCTCCCTGTCACATATGTTCTATGTGATAGTACCGTGAATGTCATGGGAGAAAATTAATGCCTTACAATAAAAACATGTTTAAACTTTATGAAAAATACCCACACAAGAGACTGATTTGATGTATATACATTCAGAGATGGACAGGGAAATTCATCTGCTACATGGTGAGAGCAGCTGACAATCAGGAAACTCAAAGTTACATTCTAGCAGAATCTTTTATTAATATTGACCCATAATTGTGGCTCTGTAAAAGTTTTCATCTTACTCTATTTATATAGTGTCCTTTGTAATATGATAATGCATTTCAATTATTATTGTTGGATTGCAAACAAAATGCATCCTAGACATACATTCCTTAGATAAGGGAAAAGGCCCAAGCTCTGCTGCTCTCTGCTCTTGGGTAAAAAAATTTAAAAGAGTTCTACAATTTTCTGTTTCTTAAAAAAGAACAAATCTTGACTAAATTTTAAGTTCTATTGGAATGTTTTATAAAATTATATTATTAAAATTCTAAAAAGAGTTTTAATCATAAAGGTGGGAGGCTTGAGTGTGAGATATAAATATTAACATTTCTTTACTTTTCTCCAATAATTTATATTGCTCCCTGGGCTCACTGAGCTGTATCTTAATTTTGAAGTTACCTGGAGTTCTACCTTGTCACAGCCTGACCTAATGTGTGTGGTTGAGTGAGGAAAACCACTTAAATAAAAAGAGTGTTGTGACTTTAAATAATACAATGCATTTTCCCAGCATGAGCATTCATGATGTTTCTGCAGAAAGGGAGATGACATAGGACAAGGGATTACTTTGTTTTGATTAAGGATTGAATAAATGTTACAGTACCAGTGCTTTGTCTGTACACAGGCAACAAATAAGTAAGTATGTGATTCTGAAATGCAAAAATGGGATAAAGGTGGCTTATATAAGAAGCAAATATAGCAGAAGCATACAAATATCAAACTTTCCTTTATTCAGACATCAAGAAAGTATATCTGAGCTGTTCTTTTTATCTCATTCCTATTTCTCCCATGCAATGCTTTATATACACTTTTAATAGTTAAACTGCTTTTAATGGATGAATTTTCATTTAAAAGTAAAAAAAAGATGTTCTTTGCTTCAAGCAGCAGGTGTGTTTTTAATCTTTAATAGGTCACCTTCCCAAGTGCAAGCAGGCAAGCTGTTATTGATCAAAGAGGTTTTGTTGGGTAGCTCTCAGATTATTGAGTGACAAACTTTATTGAATTTGACTTAACAGAAGTCAGAAGACAGCTGAAGCATAAGAGCTTGCACTGCCATCAGAGTCATTTTACGACAGCCAGGGAGCAAAGCTCAGAGATGGATACTGAGCTCTTTGCTGGCCCTTGGAGATTAACTGAACAGCCTTCCTACCAATTCCCAAGCCTGTCAGCAGAACCAATTAGATTTTCAACCAGTAGACAAGAAGGGTGGCACTTGGGGACCTTTTTGCTTTAGGTCGAAGGCTTTTCAGACTGCGATGAGATGACATTGATGATGACACATTGAGCATTGGTTGGTTTTAAGACAAGTTAAATTAGCAGTCTTGAAATGATTCCAACTGTCTCCTGACTTCTCACTGTTGCCATATTCAGTGGATCCTGTCAGGAGCAAGTTGATGACTTAATAGTCTTTCTTGAGTGGATTTGAGCACTTTGGCTGTGTGTTTATGTGTAGTTGTCATGCATAAAATATTCATATGAAGGTTTGAAATATTTATTTGAAGGCGCCTTCTGCAGAGTTCAGCAGTAAGGCTCTCAGTGCTTCTACCTACTTTTTATTTTATTTTATTTTTTGCTTCTCTAAGCAGTTATTTTGTACAACTACCTTTTATTCTATTTCATATATAATTGATGACAGTGTTTCATGTAGTTATTGATTACTTCATTTATGATAAAGTTAAGGAGCCTTTCTGACATCCTGCTTCTCTTCCAGACTACTGTATATTCAGATCTGCTTACTTCTCATAATAGTTTGGGAACCGTGGGGATTAGGGAAGCCACCGTTGTTTTTACTCCATGACCTTTTATCCAAGAAACTGAGGCAGCTTTGAATGGAAGGGATATAAACACAAGAATGAAAACATGTATGTATTAACAATGCAGTTATCTTGTCTTAAATGATATAGACAGGGTATCTTTGAGAAGCTTCATTTTTGACCTTGGAAAAGTTTTTCAGGATACTTGTTTGAGGTATTGAAAATATCATTACTCAAGTCTGCATTTGCACTTAAAGATTACTGAATAGTCTCAACCTCTACTAACCTTAGAAAACTATTATGGGTGTACTTTTACATTATATAGATAATTGAGATTTCTGATTTAAAGTTTTTGATATTCAGCAGAGTTACGTGGCATATAACTCATTTACAGTAATTTGCAATTTGTTGTACCTCTTCATTTTTATAAACGAGAATGATTTTAGCTGATTATATTTGTGTAGGTACGTACACATGCATCTGCAAACATGTGTGCATACTTATAATTCATATTTTGTAACAAAGTTCTATAATTTCTACAGCTACAATCTGGTGTTATTAGTTGGTAATTGCTGACTCCTCTAAAGGGATGAAAATGACAATATTTTACATGTATAAATGATTTCAGGCTACTAGAGAGAACTCCTTTGCTGAATGAGACAAGGGCTAGAGCCTTGGAGACCTACAGTAGTTAAATCCTTTCTGTAGACTTTGATTTACAAACAGAGCATCTTTGGTGTATGTACTTAACACTGGATTTGGAACTCTGACCCTATGGTTTCATAGGTATACCTTGCTTGGGATACCAATTATAATGTGTGGGAAATAAATCTTTCAACATCAGATCATATTTTCAAATGGATTCTCCTTGCTGCTTTTTAAGATAGCCATGTTTGGTCAGAACCCCATGTAATCATCACCCAGTCCCAACAAGCAATAATGCATGGCCAATCTTGCCCATCAAAATCCCCATTCATGTATTCTCTTATATTATTTTGAAACAAATTCAAGATAAGCATAAAGTTTCATCTATAAATATTTTGGTTCCTAACTAAAAGATGATGTAACCACAATACCATTAACACATCTGAAAAGACTGAACAATAATTCCTTAATTTCATCAAGGATAGAGCCAGGTATTATTCGTTGTTGTTACTCAGAATTACCAACGGTTAAAATGTTGATACGTTTCTTTCCTTTTTTCTAAACACACACATTTCCCTCCTCAAAGCTATTTTTATATTGTTCTTTGATGCTTATTTTTGACTCCTCCTCCTCCTGCCCAGCCAAACTGAGCATTTCAATAGCACTCTCATCAGCACCTTTAAATCTCTCATCCCCTGACCCTCTCTTATGCTTACTCATCCAATCACCAACCACATAATCAAGCTAACAATTGGTTTTCTCTGCTCCTGGACTGCTAAATGCTGCTGAAGGAAAATGCATAAATGTTGATTGCACCATTACATTTATGATTTTCAGCCTCAGGTGACCCCTTGGTACCACCTGGTGATCAGTTTACCGATTCCCCACAGGAGCGATTTCAAATACGTACTTCTTTCCTCAATTCCCCAACCTTGCCTCTAGCCAATATCATTAGGCATAATAGATGACTTGGACTTCTGGTTCTCTGTGAAAGAGAGAGTCATGAGTAATATCAAATTTCCTTTCTTCCTCCTAATTTAAATATATCTTCATTAATCTTTAATTCCTAACCTCTGTCTCAAAATAAAAAGGTTCCTTCTTCCAACAAGGTTAATATTTAAGACCATGGACTCTGAAGCCAGATTGCCTGGTTTAGAATTCTGGCTCCACCTTTTCTTGACTGTATGTCCGTGGGCAAGTTTTTCAACTCCTCTGTGCTTCAGTTTCCTCATCTGTAAAATGAGAATTCTAGTAGTTCTTGCCTCTAGGGTTGCGTACAGAATTAAGTGACTTAATATATGTAAAGTTCTACAAACAGAGGGTGGCGTCTGGCGCAGAAGATATCACAATATACGTAGTAGTAGTTTTTTTTTTTTCTTTAATTGGGGTATAGTTGTTTTACAATGTTGTGTTAGTTTCTACTGTACAGCAAAGCGAAGTAGAGTTCCATGTGCTATACAGCAGGTTCTCATTAGTTATCTATTTTATACCTATTAGTGTATATATGTCAATCCCAATCTCCCAATTCATCCCCCCCCTTTCTCCCCTTGGTGTCCATACTTTTGTTCTCTACATCTGTGTCTCTATTTCTGCCTTGCAAACCGGTTCATCTGTACCATTTTTCTAGATTCCACATATATGTGTTAATACATGATATTTGTTTTTCTCTTTCTGACTTACTTCACTCTGTATGACAGTCTTTAGGACCTAGAGACTGTAGTAGTAGTTGTTATTGCTATCTTTCCAAGACTCTACCTGTGTTCCTGATTGTGATAAGTAGCGTAAAGAAGAGGAGGAAGCTTCTTACATAGGTTGGTCTAGGAAGGCCTCTCTGAGGAAGTGACATTTGACCGGAGATCTAATGGGTGAGAATAGTCTAGTCAAGTGAAAAACTTAGAGAACACATCCTAGGCAGAGAAAACTAGTACAAAGGCCCTGAAAGACGGAAATTGTTTGGTTTTTTGAGGAATGAAAGGAAACTAGTTAAAGCTGAAGTGTAGCAAGAAGGGAAAGAATTCCTCAAATGAACTTGGGGAGATGCCTGAGGCCAGCCAGCATCATATAGGAGCCTAGCAGGCCACCATAAAGTGTATACATTTTATTCTAAGTACAATGGGAGGCCATTGAAGAGTTTTAACCAGAGGAACAGCATGATCTAATTTGTATTTTTAAAGATTACTCTTTTTGTTTAGATTGATTAGATTTAGATTAGATTGATTAGATTGATTGATTAGATTTAGATAGAGAATAGATTGTATGAAGGGCAAGAATGGAATAGGGAAAGGTTGATAAAAGATTATTGCATTATTCTAATTGAGAGATGGTAGTGATTTGGATTGTGGTGGCGGCAATAGTAATGGCATGAAATAGATGAATTCTAGATATAATTTGGAAATTCAAATGGGGACATGCTGATGGATTGGTTGTGTGAGGGGGATGGTGAAGGAAACATAAGAATCAAGTATGACTTTTAAGTCATTGGCTTGAACAATATGGTAGATGGTGGGGTTATTATATAAATCATTCTCTAGCAAAGTCCACAATCTCCAGGCAGGCAAAGGTAAAGATAAAGTATAATCCAAGGTAAACTACAAAGTGACTCATTTTGGTTTCAAAATGGCCTTGCTTTCTCATTCCTCTTAGTATGGTAGATGGCAAGGAAAACTTCCACTTATTTATATCTAATGCTTTTTTTTCACTTTTAAAAGACAACTTTATAAAAGTACAATTTACATAAAATGAATGTACCCATTTTAAATGTACATTTCAATGAGTTTTAACAAATGTATAGATCTATGTAATCACTGCTCCAGTCAAGTTATAAAAAGTTTCCATTACTCTGAAAAGTTTGCTCATGTCCCATTGTTGTCATGCCCAAGCCCTGGCCCTAGTCCTAGCCCTAGGAAACTACAGATCTCTGTAATTATCACTATAGATTACTTTAACCTGTTCTAGATTTCTATATAAATGGAATTATATAGAATGTATTCTTTTGTAGGTACCTTTTTTCCCTCAAATCGTTGTTTTTTGAGATTTATCCATATTGTTGTGTATCAGTAATTCATCCTTTTAAAATTTTGGAGTAGTATCCCATTGTATGAGTATATACCACAGTTTGTTCATTCATCCACCAGTTGATCAACTGTTGGATTGTTCCCATTTTGAGGCTATTGCGAATCAAGCTGTTAGGAACATTTAGGAACATTTGTGTACAGGATCTTTTATGGACATAAGTTTTCATTATTCTTGGATAATACCTGGGAGTGGAATGGCTGGGTCAATATGATATGTATGGTATATGTTTAACTCTTTAAGAAATTGCCAAACTGTTTTTCAAAGTGGTTGTATCATTCTACATTCCCACTGGCAATGTATGAGTTTCAATTGCTTCACATTCTCACCAATACTTAGTAGGATCACTCTTTTTAATTTTGGCCATTATAGTGGCTTTGTAATGTTATCTCATTATGTTTTTAATTTGCATTTCCCTGATGATTACTGATGTTGATATCTTTTCATGTGTTTGTATATCTTCCTTTGTGAAGTGTAAAGATTCTGTTTAAATTTTTTGTGTAGTTTCTAGTTGAATTGTATGCCTTCTTTTTATCAAATTGTAAGAGTTCTTTATATAACCTGGAAACAAGTCATTTGTTTGATATATGAGTTGCAAATATGTCCCAGTCTGGGACTTGCCTTTTCGTTTTCTTTATAGTGTTTTTGGAAGAGCAAAAGTTTTAAATTTTGATGATGGCTAAGTTGTCTTTTTTATTTCCTTTTTCTTTTTTGGCTACTGCCTTTTGTGTCCTAACAAATCTCTGCTCACACCACCATCATGAATCTTATTCTCCTATGTTTTCATCTAGAAGTTTGAATTGTTGTCTTTTCAGTTTAGGAATGTTATACGTTTGGATTTTATTTTTAATATGGTGTGATATAAGGGTCAAAGTTCATTTTTTTTCATACTGATATCCAGTTGTTATGGCATTATTTGTTGAAAGGACTATCCTTCCCCCCGCCCCAAATTACCTTGCATCTTTGTTGGAAATCAATTGACCATAGGTGTTCAGATCTCTTCCTAGATTCCCTTTTGCTCCATTGACCTATATGTCTATCCTTATGCCAATACCACACTATCTTAATTATTATAGATTTATAAGTTTTGGAATCAGATTGTGTAAGTCATCTAATTTTGTTCTCTTTTTCAAAAGTTGTTTTGGATATTCTAGGTTCTTCGAATTTCATATAAATATTACAATCAGCTTGGCAATCTCTATCCCCAAAAAAGCCTGTTGCTATTTTAATTGGAATTGCATTGAATCCATAGATAAATTTGGAGAGAATTGACATATTAAAACTCTTTCCATCCATAATCATAATATATCACTCCATTTATTTAATTCCTCTTTAATTTCCATCAGTAATGTTTTATAGTTTTCAGTAAACAGGTCTTGATAGTTTTTACTAAACGGATCTTGTTCATCCACTATAGTGTGCATACTTATTCCTATTATTTATGTTTTTTAAAAAGTTGCTTTTGTTAGTGGTATTGTAGTTGTATTTCATTTTCCAATTGTTTATTGCTAGCTTATAGAAATACAATTGATTTTGTGTATATTGACCTTGAATGCTGTGACATTGCTAAATTCACTTATTAATTCTAATAGCTTTTTTGAAGATTTCATAGGATTATTTTTTAACATATCAATAATTACTTTCTTTTTTTAATCTTTTATAATTTTTGAATTTTATTTTATTTGTTTTTTTTATACAGCAGGTTCTTATTACTTATCCATTTTATACATATTAGTGTATACATGTCAATCCCAATCTCCCAATTCATCACACCACCCCGCCCTGACGCTTTCCCCCTTTGGGGTCCATACGTTTGTTCTGTACATCGCTGACTCAATTTCTACCCTGCAAACTGGTTCATCTGTACCATTTTTCTAGGTTCCACATATATGCGTTAATATACAATATTGGTTTTTCTCTTTCTGACTTACTTCACTCTGTATGACAGTCTCTAGGTCCATCCACGTCTATACAAACGACCCAATTTCGTTCCTTTTAATGGCTGAGTAATATTCCATTGTATATATGTACCACATCTTCTTTATCCATTCATCTGTCAATGGGCATTTAGGTTGCTTCTATGACCTGCCTATTGTAAACAGTGCTGCAATGAACATTGGGGTGCATGTGTCTTTTTGAATTATGGTTTTCTATGGGTATATGCCCACTAGTGGGATTGCTGGGTCATATGGTAATTCTACTTTTACTTTTTTAAGGAACCTCCATACTGTTCTCCATAGTGGCTGTATCAATTTACATTCCCACCAACAGTGCAAGAGGGTTCCCTTTTCTCCACACTCTCTCCAGCATCTGTTGTTCGTAGATTTTCTGATGATGCCCATTCTAACTGGTGTGAGGTGATACCTCACTGTAGTTTTGATTTGTATTTCTCTAATAATTAGTGATGTTCAGCAGCTTTTCATGTGCTTCTTGGCCATCTGTATGTCTTCTTTGGAGAAATGTCTACTTAGGTCTTCTGCCCATTTTTGGATTGGGTTGTTTCTTTAATATTGAGCTGCATGAGCTGTTTATATATTTTGGAGATTAACCCTTTGTCCGTTGATTTGTTTGCAAATATTTTCTCCCATTCTGAGGGTTGTCTTTTCGTCTTGTTTATGGTTTCCTTTGCTGTGCAAAAGCTTTGAAGTTACATTAGGTCCCATTTGTTTATTTTTGTTTTTATTTCCATTACGCTAGAAGGTGGATCAAAAAAGACCTTGCTGTCATTTATGTCAAAGAGTGTTCTTCCTATGTTTTCCTCTAAGAGTTTTATAGTGTCCGGTCTTACATTTAGGTCTCAAATCCATTTTTAGTTTGTTTTTGTGTATGGTGTTAGGGAATGTTCTAATTTCATTCTTTTACATGTAGCTGTCCAGTTTTCCCAGCACCACTTATTGAAGAGACTGTCTTTTCTCCATTGTACATCCATGCCTCCTTTGTCATAGATTAGTTGACCATAGGTGCGTGGGTTTATCTCTGGGCTTTCCATCCTGTTCCATTGATCTATATTTCTGTTATTGTGCCAGTACCATATTGTCTTGATTACTGTAGCTTTGTAGTATAGTTTGAAGTCAGGGAGTCTAATTCCTCCAGCTCCGTTTTTTTCCCTCAAGACTGCTTTGGCTGTTTGGGGTCTTTTGTGTCTCCAAACAAATTTTAAGATGATTTGTTCTAGTTCCGTAAAAAATGCCATTGGTAATTTGATAGGGATTGCATTGAATCTGTAGATTGCTTTGGGTAGTATAGACATTTTCAAAATATTGATTCTTCCAATCCAAGAACATGGTACATCTCTCCATCTGTTTGTATCATCTTTAATTTCTTTCATCAGTGTCTTATAATTTTCTGCATACAGGCCTTTTGTCTCCCTAGGTAGGTTTATTCCTAGGTATTTTATTCTTTTTGTTGCAATGGTAAATGGGAGTGTTTCCATAATTTCTCTTTCAGATTTTTCATAATTAGTGTATAGGAATGCAAGAGATTTCTGTGCATTCATTTTGTATCCTGCAACTTTACCAAATTCATTGATTAGCTCTAGTAGTTTTCTGGTGGCATCTTTAGGATTCTCTATGTATAGTATCATGTCATCTGCAAGCAATGACAGTTTTACTTCTTCTTTTCCAATTTGTATTCCTTTTATTTCTTTTTCTTCTCTGATTGCCATGGCTAGGCCTTCCAAAACTATGTTGAATAATAGTGGCAAGAGTGGACATCCTTGTCTTGTTCCTGATCTTAGAGGAAATGCTTTCAGTTTTTCACCATTGAGAATGATGTTTGCTGTGGGTTTGTCATATATTGCCTTTATTACGTTGAGGTAGGTTCCCTCTATGCCCACTTTCTGGAGAGTTTTTATCATAAATGGTTGTTGAATTTTGTCAAAAGCTTTTTCTGCATCTATCGAGATGATCATATGGGTTTTATTCTTCAATTTGTTAATATGCTGTATCACATTGGTTGATTTGCGTATATTGAAGAATCCTTGCATCCCTGGGATCAATCCCATTTGATCATGGTGTATGATCCTTTTAATGTGTTGTTGGATTCTGTTTGCTAGTATTTTGTTGAGGATTTTTGCATCTATATTCATCAGTGATATTGGTCTGTAATTTTCTTTTTTTGTGACATCTTTATCTGGTTTTGATATCAGGGTGATGGTGGTCTCGTAGAATGGGTTTGGGAGTGTTCCTTCCTCTGCAATTTTTTGGAAGAGTTTGAGAAGAATGGGTGTTAGCTCTCCTCTAAATGGTTGATAGAATTCACCTGTGAAGCCATCTGGTCCTGGACTTTTGTTTGTTGGAAGATTTTAAATCACAGTTTCTATTTCATTACTTGTGATTGGTCTGTTCATATTTTCTATTTCTTCCTGGTTCAGTCTTGGAAGGTTACACCTTTCTAAGAATTTGTCCATTTCTTCCAGGTTGTCTGTTTTATTGGCATAGAGTTGCTTATGGTAGTCTCTTTGGATGCTTTGTATTTCTGCGGTGTCTGTTGTAACTTTTCCTTTTTCATTTCTAATTTTACTGATTTGAGTCCTCTCCCTCTTTTTCTTGATGAATCTGGCTAATGGTTTATCAATTTTGTTTACCTTCTCAAAGAACCAGCTTTTAGTTTTATTGATCTTTGCTATTGTTTTCTTTGTTTCTATTTTATTTATTTCTGCTCTGATCTTTATGATTTCTTTCCTTCTACCAACTTTGGGTTTTGTTTGTTCTTCTTTCTCTAGTTCCTTTAGGTGTAAGGTTAGATTGTTTGAGATGTTTTTTGTTTCTTGAGGTAGGATTGTATTGCTATAAACTTCCCTCTTAGAACTGCTTTTGCTGCATCCCATAGGTTTTGGATCATCGTGTTTTCATTGTCATTTGTCTCTAGGTATTTTTTGATTTCCTCTTTGATTTCTTCAGTGCTCTCTTGGTTATTTAATAACGTATTGTTTAGCCTCCATGTGTTTCTGATTTTTACCCTGTAATTCATTTCTAATCTTATAGCGTTGTGGTCAGAAAAGATGCTTGATCTGATTTCAATTTTCTTAAATTTACTGAGGCTTCATTTGTGACCCAGGATGTGATCTATCCTGGAGAATGTTCCGTGCACACTTGAGAAGACAGTGTAATCTGCTGTTTTTGGATGGAATGTCCTATAAATATCAATTAAATCTATCTGGTCTACTGTGTCATTTAAAGCTTGTGTTTCCTTATTTATTTTCATGTTGGTTGATCTGTCCATTGGTGTAAATGAGGTGTTAAAGTCCCCCACTATTATTGTGTTACTGTTGATTTTCTCTTTTATAGCTGTCAGCAGTTGTCTTATGTATTGAGGTGCTCCTATGTTGGGTGCATATATATTTATAATTGTTAAACCTTCTTCTTGGATTGATCCCTTGATCATTATTCAGTGTCCTTCCTTGTCTCTTGTAACATTCTTTATTTTAAAGTCTATTTTATCTGATATGAGTATTGCTATTCCAGCTTTCTTTTGATTTCCATTTGCATGGAATATCTTTTCCCATCCCCTCACTTTCAGTCTGTATGTGTCCCTAGGTCTGAAGTGGGTCTCTTGAGGACAGCATATATAAGGGTCTTCTTTTTGTATCCATTCAGCAAGCCTGTGTCTTTTGGTTGGAGCATTTAATCCATTCACATTTACGGTAATTATCAATATATATGTTCCCATTACCATTTTCTTAATTGTTTTGGGTTTGTTTTTGTAGGTCCTTTTCTTCTGCTGTGTTTCCCACTTAGAGAAGTTCCTTTAGCATTTGTTGTAGAGCTGGTTTGGTGGTGCTGAATTCTCTTAGCTTTTGCTTGTCTGTAAAGCTTTTGATTTCTCCATTGAATCTGAATGTGATCCTTGCTGGGTAGAGTAATCTTGGTTGTAGGTTCTTCCCTTTCATCGCTTTATATATGTTTTCCCACTCCCTTCTGGCTGTAGTGTTTCTGCTGAGAAATCAGCTGTTAACCTTATGGGAGTTCCCTTGTATGTTATTTGTTGTTCTTCCCTTGCTGCTTTCAATAATTTTTCTTTGTCTTTAAGTTTTGCCAATTTGATTACTATGTGTCTCAGCATGTTTCTCCTTGGGTTTATCCCGTATGGGACTCTCTGCGCTTCCTGGACTTGGGTGGCTATTTCCTTTCCCATGTTAGGGAAGTTTTCGACTATAATCTCTTCAAATATTTTCTCTGGTCCTTTCTCTCTCTCTTCTCCTTCTGGGACCCTTATAATGTGAATGTTGTTGCGTTTAATGTTGTCCCAGAGGTCTCTTAGGCTGTCTTCATTTCTTTTCATTCTTTTTTCTTTATTCTCTTCCGCAGCAGTGAATTCTACCATTCTGTCTTCCAGGTCACTTATCTGTTCTTCTGCCTCAGTTATTCTGCAATTGATTCCTTCTAGTGTAGTTTTCATTTCAGTTATTGTATTGTTCATCTCTGTTTGTTTGTTCTTTAATTCTTCTAGGTCTTTGTTAAACATTTCTTGCATCTTCTCAATCTTTGCCTTCATTCTTTTTCCCAGGTCCTGGATCATCTTCACTCTCATTATTCTGAATTCTTTTTCTGGAAGGTTGCCTATCTCCACTTCATTTAGTTGTTTTTCTGGGGTTTTATTTTGTTCCTTCATCTGGTATATAGCCCTCTGCCTTTTCATCTTGTCTGTCTTTCTGTGAATATGGTTTTTGTTCCACAGGCTGCAGCATTGTAGTTCTTCTTGCTTCTGCTGTCTGCCCTCTGGTGGATGAGGCTATCTAAGAGGCTTATGCAAGTTTCCTGGTGGGAGGTAATGGTGGTGGGTAGAGCTGGCTGTTGCTCTGGTGGACAGAGCTCAGTAAAACTGTAATCTGCTTGTCTGCTGATGGGTGGGGCTGGGTTCCCTCCCTGTTGATTGTCTGGCCTGAGGCAACCCAACACGAGCCTACCCAGGCTCTTTGTTGGGGCTAATGGTGGACTCTGGGAGGGCTCACGCCAAGGAGTACTTCCCAGAATTTCTGCTGCCAGTGTCCTTGTCCTCACTATGAGACACAGCCACCCCCAGCCTCTGCAGGAGACCCTCCAACACTGGCAGGTAGGTCTGGCTCAGTCTCCTATGGGGTCACTGCTCCTTCCCCTGGGTTCTGATGTGCACACTACTTTGTGTGCCCTCCAAGAGTGGAGTCTCTGTTTCCCCCAGTCCTGTCGAAGTCCTGCAATCAATTCCCACTAGCCTTCAAAGTCTGATTCTCTAGGAATTCCTCCTCCCATTGCCAGACCCTCAGGTTGGGAAGCCTGACATGGGGCTCAGAACCTTCATTCCAGTGGGTGGACTTCTGTGGTGTGAGTGTTCTCCAGTTTGTGAGTCACCCACCCAGCAGTTATGGGATTTGATTTTATTGTGATTGCGCCCCTCCTACCGTCTCATTGTGGCTTCTCCTTTGTTTTTGGATGTGGGGTATCTTTTTTCGTGAGTTCCAGTGTCTTCCTGTGGATGATTGTTCAGCAGTTAGTTGTGATTCTGGTGCTCTCGCAAGAGGGAGTGAGAGCATGTCTCATAGGATTTTTAGATTTACAGGATTTTATCTTCTATGAATAGAGACAGTTTTACTTCATACTTTTTAGTTTGTATGCCTTGGTTTCTTTTTCTTGCTTTATTGTGCTGGCCAGGACCTCTAGTGCAACACTTAATAGAAGTGTTGAAAGTGGATATCTTTGTCTTGTTTCTGATCTTAGGGGAAAGCATTTAGTCTCACCATTAACTATGATATTAAGTATAGGGGTTTTTGTAGATGCCCTTTATCAAAAGAGGAAGTATTCTTCTATTTCTAGTTTGTTGCGAAATTTTGTCATGAATGTGTGTTGAATTGTGTCAAACCACTTTCCTGTATTTTTTGAGACAATTATATAGCTTTTCTTGTTTTGTTAATATGGTAAATTACATTTGATTTTCTAATGTTAGTCCAACCTTTTATTCCTGAGATAAACCCCATTTTGTCATAAGATAGTATCATTTTTAGATATTACTGAATTTGATTTGCTATTATTTTGCTAAGGATTATGTCATCTATGTTCACAGTACTCATAATGGTTTATATTTTTCTTGAAGTTTTATTGTAGTTTCTTTGTCTGGTTTTGGTATTGGGGTATTGCTAGACTCATAAAATAAATTGGCAAGTGTCCTTTCCTCTTCTCTGTTTCTGAAAGAATTTGTATAAGATTGATAGTAATTCTTCCCTAAATGCTTGATAAAATTAGCCAGTGAAGTCATCTGGCCTAGAGTATTCTTTGCGGAAAAGTTTTTATTTGCAGATTCAATTAAATAGACAGGGGGCTTCAGATTTTTTATTTCTTCTTGTGTCAGTTTTGATGATTGTGTCTTTCAAGGAATTTTTCTATTTCATGGGTTTCTTTTCCAAATTTTCTTATTTATAATATTCCCCTATTACACTTTTAATGTCTATAAGAACTGAAGCTATGTCTCCTTTTTCATTCCCAACATTTGTATTTCATTTCTTTCTTTTGTTTCTTCTTGAGCAGTCAGTCCATCTAGAGGTTTATCAATTTTATTGATCTTTTCAAAGAACTGGCTTTTGATTTCATTGATTTTCTCTATTGTCTATCTCTTTTCTATTTCATTGCTTTCTACTTTTATCTTTTTTATTTCCTTATTTCTAATTACTTCAATTTTAATATGCTCTTCCTTTTCTAGCTTCCAAAAGTGAAAGCTTACGTCATTGATTTTAAACCTTTCTTCTTTTTTCTAATGTAAGCATTGAAAGCTGCAAATTTTCCTCCTAAGTACTATACATGCAACAAATTTTGATGTGTTATATTTTAATTATTCAGTTCAAAATATTTTTAATTTTTCTTGTGATTTATTCTTTGACCTATGGATTATTTAGCCGTGTGGTGTTTAATTTTCAAGACATCTTTATGTTAACCATTTCTAACTTAATTTTAATTTGGTTAGAGAATGGATTCTGGATAATTCATTCTTTTAAATTCATGGAGACTTGTTTTATGGTCGTTCATATGGTTTCTATTGGTGAATGTTCCATGTGAACTTGAAAGAAAAATGTATTTTGCCATTGTTTGATGTATTGTTCTGTAAATGTCAGTTAAATCAAGTAGGTTGATAGTATTATTCTTCTCTTTTACATCCTTACTAATTTTCTGCCTACTTGTTCTATCAATTACTGAAAGAGGAGTTGTAAAATCTCCTATTATAATTACATATTTGTCTATTTTTCTTTTCATTTCTGTCATTCTTCCTTCATGTATTTTGAAGCTCTTATATTTGTTACATACATATTAATGATTGTTATGTCTTTTTTGATGAATCAATCCCTTTATACTTATGAAATGTCCCTCTTTTTCTTGGTAATATTCCTTGTCTTGTGTGAAGTCTACTTTGTATGATGTTAATATAGCTACTCTAATTTTCTCATGATTACTGTTTGTATGGTGTATCTTTTTCCAGCCTTTATGTTTAACCTATCTACCAATTCATATTTTGTGTACATTTCTTATGGACAGACATACAGTTGGATCTTGGATTTTGAACCCACTGACAAATTTTGCTTTTAATTGGACTGAATTTAATTGTCGATATGGTTGTGCTTAAGTTTACAACTTGCTATTTGTTTTCTGCTTGTCGCATTTGGTCCTTTTTTTTCCTGTCTTCTTTTGTAGTAATTATCTTTTAGTATTCCATTTTCTCTACTATTGGCTTAGTGACTAAACTCTGTTTAAAGTTAGTGTTTGCTCTAAGGTTTAAACTGTATAACTTTAACTGATATCTACCTTCACATAGTCTTATACTACTTTGCATATAATGTTAGAACCTTCAAAAATGTACTTCCACTCTTTCTACTGTCCTATATGCTATTGGTATTGTACATTTTACTTGCATGTGTCATAAACCTCACAATACATTATTATTATTTTTGCTTTAAACGGTTATCTTTTTTTTAATTAATTTTTATTGGAGTGTGGTTGCTTTACAATGTTGTGTTAGTTTCTGCTGTATAAATCTTTTGCCTTTTACTAAAGATTTCCGTGGAAAAGAACAGAAACAGTTATCTTTCAAAGTAACTTAAAAACAAGAAAAATGTTTATACTTACCCATATACTTACCATTTCCAGTGCTCTTCATTCACTTATATAGATCTGAGTTTCTATGTAATATAATTTCCTTTCACTTGAAGACCTTCTTTAATCATTTCTTATTATGTGGGTTGGCTGGCAATCACTTCCGTCATCTTTCATTTGTCAGGAAAAGGCTTTATTTTTTCCTTCATTATTGAAATTTCTTTTCACTGGATATAGAATTTTAGGTTAATGGTATTTTTTTCTTTAATATTTTTCTCTGGATAAAGACTTTTAGTTTGATAGCCTTTTTCTTTAGCATTTTAAGGAGGTCATTTCATTGTTCCCTGGATTGTATTATTTCTAATGAGAAGTCAGTGGTAATTCTTATCTTTGTCCTTCTGAATATACTATGTCTTTTTGGAGGGGAAGTGCTGATTTTAAGATTTCCTCTTACTTATTTACAAAACAAATAGACTCATAGACATAGAAAAGCAACTTATGGTTACCGAAGGGGAAAGGAAGGGGGAAGGATAAATTAGGAGTTTGGGATTAAAAATATACACACTATTATATATAAAATAGATAACCAACAAGGACCTACTGTATAGCACAGGGAACTATATGCAATATCTTGTAATAACATATAATGGAAAAGAATCTAAAAAAGAACATATATATAAAAGAATCACTTTGCTGTACACCTGAAAGTAACACAACATTGTGAATCAACTATATTTCAATAAAAAAAATTTTTTAAGTGTAAAAAAAAGATTTTTCTCTTTATTACTGGTTTTCAGTAATTTGACTATCATGTGCCTTAATATGACTTTCTTTGTAATTATCCTGCTTGGGGTTTGCTGGCCTCATATATGTTTTGGTTTAAAATTTTCATCAAATTTGGGACTTATTTCTTGGAACATATTTCTCACCCATTTCTCTCCCCAGTCCTTTTTGGGGCTTCAATTATGTGTACGTTAGACTACTTGATATTGTCCCACACGTCACCAAAGCTCTGTTCAATTTTTTTCATCCTTTTTTCTCTCTTTCCTTCAGTTTGGTGAGTTTTTAATCACTATTACCAATCTTTTCAGCCGTTGACTAATCTGATGTTAAGCTCCATTTGGTGAATTTTTAAAATCTCAAATGTAGTATGTTTTTGGCTCTAAAAGTTTATTTGGTTCCTTTTTTATATTGATAGTTTCCATTTCTCTCATTATTTTTATGTTTTCCTTTAATCCTTGAATATGTTTGTAATATCTTTTTATGACTTCTTGTTCTGCTAAATCTATTACTTTGTCATTTCTGGGTCTGTTTCAGTGTTGTGAACATTACATTGTTGAAGGTCTGAATTTTGTTTTCTCTTAGTAGATTCAGTTCAGTTGCTTATGGATGAGCTTGATTCTTTCAAGGCTTGTTTTTGTTTTTAAGCTTTGTTGGGCACATCTAGAGTAGCCTTTACTTTATGGCTAGTTAAGCCCTACTACTGTCTTATGTTTTGGCATTTTCACTGAATGCCTCCAGTATTCAGTGATATCTCTCCACTATGCCTAGATGGAACTGGAACATCTTGCAGCCTGACATTCTTTGCCCAGCCTCACGGAGTCACTCTATGGAATCACAGCTTAATGCCCAGGCAAAGATTCAAGAGGGACCCTATACAAATTTCTGAATCTCTGCTTTTGCATTGCTCTGTCCTCTCTGCTATTCTCTCCTGCAAATTCCAGCCACCTTAGCCTCCCCTAATTCCATCTCTACCTCCTCAACTCATCAAGTCGTCCATGTTCTGCTTGGAGTGATCTTAAGACTCACTGCATTTTTCTCCCTTCTCCTGGAGATCACAGTCCTGTGCTGCCTGTTGTCTAGTAGCTGAAAGCAGTGGTTTCATATATTTAGTCCACTTGTTTACAGTTGGGGGTCAAGTCTTTTACTGTTTTTGATCATCATTAGAAGCAGAAACATTCTAATGCCTTTTAAAGATTAATAATTGTTTAAAAATTCACTTATACATCATCCCACAGTGTTTATTAAGCACCTGCAATGTGCTAAGTACCATGCCAGGACCTGAGGATACAGAGAGATATTAAAGAAGACAAACATGTATTATAAATAATTAGAAAGATGTATGGGAGCCCAAAAGAGGACGTAAGTAACTATATGATAGGGGTAGAGGCACTGATGAAGAAATCTAGTTTTATAGGTGTTCCCCGGGTTGAGGCTGAAAGAAAGGACATTCCAAACAGCACAATAAGTGGAAAGGTACAGAGATATGAAACAGTACAATGTGCTTACAAAGCTTGTTTTATTAACTAATCATTCATTTAGTAAATATATCTTCAGTGTCTAGTAGATGCTATGCAATGTGCTAAGGGTTGGGTATCCAAAGTGTGAGTGAGATGTTCATGATTCCTGCCGTCATAGAACTTCCAGTCCAGTACTTCAGTGTGAATGGAGCATAGGGTGCCCTGATCAGTGTAATATTTGTGAGTGAGGTAGCAGAAAAGGCAGGTTGAAGGCATATTGTGAGGTACCTTAAATGCTGCTCTAAGGGGTAGTCATTGTCCTAAAAGCCACTGTCCTCCAAACATTTTTGATTATACCCGTAAATTTTTTTGCATATTTACCCCAGCATATGTATATTCATTTATTAATAAACTATATGTGCACTACTATATCGACATATTATATATTCTATAAAAATATACAAAAAAAGAAATGTAACAGGATAATGTAAATAAACATAGATATTCCAGTGTTCTCTTCCTGTATTCCATGCTTCATCTTGCACATCCCAGGCTCACACCCCTCACTTTGTAGCTCAGTAGGCAATGGGAAGCTTTCTAGATTCTCATTCAGGAAATGAAACTGATCAGAATTCTGCTTTATAAAGATTCCAAACATGACTTTTATTCTAGTCATGCTGAATAATGCTTTTAAAAGCAGAGAAGAAGCTGAACTAATATGATTCCTTCCAATCCCAGGATTATATAGCTGGGGCTGCTCCTTAGAAGAGGTTAGGATTCTAACCTACGGTGGTCATTTGTTGTATTATTAAGATGCAATACACTAGACTGGCCAAGTGACTTAAAGCAGGAGAATATCCAGTGTGGAGCTGGCGTTCCCTGCAGTGGAACTGACTTTGTTACATGCAAGTCATCACTTTACACTTTGGCAAATTACTTTCGGATGCACCTGTATTATGTCCAGAAGTGCAGAAATAAAGGCTCGGCATACTAGATAAGAAGCTGGACCTTGGAAACAAAACTGAGTAGTATTGGAGGTCCCAGAAATAGTAGTACAGGCTAGTAGGCAAGCCTAAATCAGAGCAGCTGAAGACGGCAGGCAGAATGAGAAGCCACGTGGTTGAAAGGATAGTAACCAGGAGGACAGAGTTACCAGAATTAGGACCAGGTGCCTCTAAGCCAGAAAAACAGAATTACCAGAGTTAGGACTCAGGAAGTCTGCAAGAGCTTGGAGAATGGATGCAAACAACCAGCCCCAAGGAAAAGCTGAATGTCTGAAGAGGTGGCCTGCTTCGGCTCCACAGAGTCTCTGTGCAACCACGGAGGCAGCTGCCTAGGTGGGGCAGAGAACCTGACTGCAGTGGGACACGAAAAGGCTGAAAGAAAGATGGGTTGCAAGTAGTCAATGTGCTCCAGATTTATTTTCTGGCTGGAACATTTCTGTTCCCTATTTCCAAACTCTCAACACTTCTATTTATGGTTTTAAAAAATACTATCTCATAGAATAAAAGAAGTTCTTCCTAAAATTATATGAGAATGTACTGACTATATCCTTCTATATACACTTCCTATGTAGTTTAAGAGAAAAGATACATAAACTTCTACGAATTGGAGATCCACGTCCAGAAAACTTATTAATGTCAAGTAGGAGAGACTTCAGTTGCCTTTTCCAGCTCTTCTCCAGCTTTGATTTTGTCTCCTGCCTAAATAATTGTTGAGGCCAATGTGCCTACCTCTTGTTCCATTTTACTTACCCTATTTCAAACAACTGAAGCACATTACATCTCTCTAGAAACGGAAGCTGAGGACATTCTCTGTTTTGAGTTCACCTAGCAGTAGATAGAGTAGTACTGCAAGTTCATGGGCAATTTTGGCAGGTGAGAGGGAAAAATTCAAGTTACCAAAGTATTTGACATACTGCAGCTGAAGCTGGCCTACGGCTAGTGGGTGTTCGATAAAAACAAAATGAGCCATGGCCGGGGGCACCTGTAGGATGGTTAATGGCAGTCATTTAGCTGTCATTCATTTTTCAGTTCAAATCATTTTAAAATACTTTGTTAGTTCGGAATGTGTTTGCTTAAGTCATTTCAGTAGTAATACTTTTCTCCAGGAGTCAATTAGGTATTCATTTTACAGCTCTTGCATAATAGCTGAGAAAACTGCAATTGCACAAGCAAAGCGCAGATAAACACCAGATTATCATATTAAAGTCCTTATTAGTCTGTCAGGAGAATTTTTTTTTTCACTGAATGCTTTTTGGTTTTTTATTATCCTTTTTTTTTTAAATTAGGATTTTCCCAATGTTAGTTTAGTTTTAAAAAAATATTATTCAGGTCTCCATTTTCATTAGGAAACTAGTCTTTTCTCTACCCTCTCCACACATATTAACTTCAGCCTAAAATAGCAAGATTCCCTTTTACAATTTTAAAATATATATAAGCTGTTTAATTCTTTTTCTGAGCTATCCAATGACCTCTTTACTTTAAGGTGTTTTAGCAAAAGTAGACCTCTTCCTACGTCAGATTTGACTTAACAGATGCCTATTAGCAATCCTAAACCCAGAACGACAGGGGTTATTTAAAATAATACTAAGTCTCCCATTTATTTACAGAGTTTCTATTGTTTTTGAGAAGCCACCATATTAAAGTGTTCTCAAATTTATATATGTATTTATGTGTTTGTGTGTGAAACTGTATCTACTTTCTTTTCAATTATGGTTTCACCTCCTGGAAGGCAGAAACTGTGTCTTTTGACAGATATTTCTCTTCTGTTTCAGATTCAAGGCAGTGTTAGGAAAGTCAGGCTATCAGTCAATATTGTTCAATTTCTATTTGAGATAAGGTGTTTTGTCCCAAGATTTGAGGAGAATCCACAGAACTCCCCCATGAAATCTAAAAGACTGTCTTTCTCCTATTGCAGTCATTATTCCAGGTTAAAAACAGGAGGAAAGAAACTAAAGTTACTTCATTGTGTCATGAGAAGCCAAAAATTCTGCCATCTGCTTCAAATGAAAGCTTTCCTAATGAGAATCCAAGGCAAAACACTGTGCGTTTCTTCTAGTTCGTCACAGATAGAACGTCTATTATCTTTCACATGGAGCCAAGACCTCTTAAGGGAAAGGAAATTCTCCTCTAAAATAAAATTGTAGGGTGCAATATAATTTGTGATTTTTTTCTCTTATAAAAAAATGGCATGGGATCTTAGGCAGCCTGACTGTCTGTGTGTCAGCTGTGTAGGTCCTCCCAGGAGAAATGTTTTTTGGTCCAGAAGAAAAGTAGACAAATAGGAGATACCCTCCCAATATCGTGTGATTAATTGCCTCTGCCATTCCCTGACCTTTGCCCACTCCAGCACATATGGTCAGTGGCAGAAGCCTTGGACAGCCAGTTTTGCTTTCTTAGCTGGCAGAGGGGTAGAAAGAACACATTTGTAGTCACTAGCAAGACCAAGCCCCCAAATGGTGGAGATTTGGGTTGTCTGAACTGCCAAATTAGCTCCCCAAATGGTTTGTTTCATGGCAGGTTTGATCTTTTCATTATATCCTGAATTACATTTATTTCCTTTGGGTTTTTGACACGGAGGCAGCAAGACACAAGAAAACCAACCAAGACTTATCCTTTGATATTCAAGAAATACTCCAATCAAGACTAGATAGACTGGGTAATATTCCCAAAGCCAACTTGGAATATTAACAAAGCTAATTCAGGTCAGGCTGACCGAAATGACTAGTTGGTGGGGAAGCTATTAGTTTATTTTGCTCATCTGAACTTCCAGTGTGTTTTGATTAAGGTAGTGGATAGATTATGGTTTGCCTGTTACACAAACAGCAATATCATCCTTCAGATTTCCCAGGGATTTTTATTCAGTTCTTATGGACAGTTTAGCGTAGTGGGTTAAGAGAACAGATGCTGGGGCTTTATTTTATTTTTTTGGCCGAGCAACATGCAGGATCTTAGTTCCCTGACCAGGGATTGAATCCGTGACCCCTGCATTGGAAGCATGGAGTCTTAACCACTGGACTGCCAGGGAAGTCCCTAGACTGCATGGCTTTAAATCACAACTCTGCCACTTTCTAGCTGGGTAGACCTGGGCAAATTGCTTAATCTCCGTGCTTCAGTTTCGTCATCCATAAAATGGGAATAATAATGGTACTTACTTCATAAGATTGTAATGGGTTATAATAAATGACTTGATAAACGTAAAAGCACTTAGAATAGTGCCTGGTACATAGAAAGCACTATACAAGTGTAGCGGTAGCAGTGGTATGGTTATGTATGGTAGGGTAGCTTTCAACACCAGCTCCTGTTTTCTGTGGTTGAGTATTTGTATACTGATGATAGCCTAAAGCCCCTTATTTAACTCCACCCTGTTGGTTAATACTATGTGGGGAAGGCAGATCACGCAAATGTAAGCTTACTTTTTCCATCTGTAGTCACTCAACCTTCAATAATCCAAATGGAGATTACCCATGTTGAGGGCTATCCATGGAGGTATTTCAATTTAGGGCTATTTTACTCTCTTCAACCTATTTCTAAGGGCACCTCATTTAACAGAGGTTGATTGGGTCCTCTGGGGATAGGAGTTAATTTTATGAATTATCTAAGGATGCCAGAATACCTTAAAAACTTATAATGTATTTGTAAATATTTAGGATTGATTCATGTTTTGGGTTGTCTGAACAGCTATCCCCCAGCCCAACTCGGCTGACCCAGGGATTGGACGTGATTTTATTGCAGTCTTGACTTTTCACCCGGTGGGAGGCAGGGACCAAGTACCCACTGAGCATCCATTTCCCGCCTGTTTGAAAACTGAGCTTTCCTTGTGGAACACACATCCCTCCACTTAATACCTGGGTTTTGAATATTCACGTTAAGCAACAGACAATTTAAAAGTCATTTTACTATTGATGTGTCATCAAACAGACAATATGACTATATGACTATCAATAATATGACTTTTGGTGAAATGGAATAGAAATAATACTTTAAATAGAACCATCATAACTGAAATGATCAGTGGTTCTTAGTATTTTTAAAGCATCATTTGTAACAATGTAATACAAAGAAATATCTTCTATGATTTCGTTCCCATTCGATGTAGAATTTTGCTTTGGAAGGTACTGTTTTGAATATCTGAGAGCCTGAACTCCTCTGCCTATTTAGCCTACAGGTGCAAAACAAAAGCCTGGCTTCACATCCTGGCTTTGCCATTTACTAGCTTAGTGACTTGGGCAAATTACCTAACTCCTGTAGACCTCAGTTTCCTCATGCATGAAATGGAGATACCATCCTCATAGAAATGTTATAAGAATTAGATGTAATAATATAAATAAAGCACAGGGGCTTCCCTGGTGGTCCAGTGGTTAAGACTCTGTGCTCCCAATGCAGGGGGCCTGGGTTTGATCCCTGGTCAGGGAACTAGGGAACTAGATCCCACATGCTGCAGCGAAGATCCCTCATGCCACAACTAAGACCCGGTGCAGCCAAATACATACATACATACATACATACATAAAGCACACAATACAGTGCCTGCGTCTCAGTAAAAATTAGTTGCTTCTGCTGCTATTACTACTACTAATAGTGCCATTGTTCAACTCAGGTTTTTGTCCCTAATAGAATGACCAAGAAGTACTGTGTGGAGGGCATACTTTGCTCCTGTGATAATGACATTGAAAAGATTAGAGATATTTCCAATCTTCCTTTAATATCCCAACGTTAATCTGTCAGCCATGCATTTCCCCAAAACTTCTGAACATGTCCAGCTCACTCCACCTCGTGGAATAATTAGTTCCATATGCCTGTTGTGTGTGGTGTAAACCTGACATGGAGTGACCAAGGCCACTTGTTCTGGCTTCATCGAGTGATGCCTCCCTCCTTCTTTTTTTGGTGAACATATCACTTCTGATCTTGAAACACACTGAGTGATTTTTGTGCGTTGCTTCCTTTATCTCACACGTTATCTTCTTTTTTTTTTCGCATTGTTTACTTTGTTTATTTATTTATTTATTTATTTATGGCTGTGTTGGGTCTTCGTTTCTGTGCGAGGGCCCTCTCTAGTTGTGGCAAGCGGGGGCCACTCTTCATCGCGGTGCGCGGGCCTCTCACCATCGCGGCCTCTCTTGTTGGGGAGTACAGGCTCCAGATGCGCAGGCTCAGCAATTGTGGCTCACAGGCCTAGTTGCTCCGTGGCATGTGGGATCTTCCCAGACCAGGGCTTGAACCCGTGTCCCCTGCATTGGCAGGCAGATTCTCAACCACTGCGCCACCAGGGAAGCCCTCACACGTTATCTTCTAAACCTAAAGAATCTTCCAAGTAATGGTATGAAAATACAAATATCTTTTTAAATGTCAGCATTTCCCTCAGTGAGATCACATTCAAGAATAAAGCAGTAGTTATTTCTCTATCTTCACTTCTAATTTTTTCTAGATTCTAGCATAGGTAATTCATGCTTGCCTACATTCTTTTTCTAATGTTACTCTTTTAAGTTCCTTTCAAAGAATTATAGGGGAATGTGGTCGCATGAGACCATTCAGTCTGGTTCGTTACTTGGGCAAACATGACTTTCCATGTATTAGGGGCAGCAAGTTTTTCACAGCTGAGATGATAGCATAGCCCTAGCCTTGCAAAAACAACCCACCTAAACCAGTAGATTCAAACATACATCTGGCCATCATTTGTTGTTCCTGTTATAGAGTTAAGTTCTACTGTTATGAATTTTTATAATATTGTATTTTGTCTCATCCCAGACATGAACCAGAGCTTTAGAAGTGAAATACCATCCTTGTACCAATATTAAGTGTAACCTTCTTGGCATCTACTGAGCTATCCTTACCCATCTTGCCAGCTGGCATCCCAGAATTTGGGTGAAAGACTTCTCTGGCATACTATTCTTAAAGGCTTGTGTTGTTTCCATACCTCTTTAATAGTTTGTGTCTTATCATAAAGACATAGTATATTGGTAATGATACACTAGTTTGTATTTTTTCTGCCTCCTATACAAAAATAATTAATGGAAAATATTTATAAGGGGACATACTTTTATACCTTTGTGGGCTAAAAATCATCTTGAGCGCCAGTCTGAATAATGCAGGGGTGGTATAGGCAGGCCTCAGGAATAGATGAGAACAAACCTAAAGGGTAAGCAAAGAATGGGCAGAGAGAAAATAAGGGTGTAGAGGAAATAGAGGCTCATCTGGTAGAAAGGAATAAAGGGCTGTTTGAATTGTCTCAAGTGCTTGCTAGTGGCACTGGTGGCATAAGGCAGCTGTGTTGAGTCTAAGCTGAGTGTCTTCCTGATCTCCTGTTTCCTGGGGCTGAAAAGGGTACAGGTCTTTCATCCACATTTATTATAATTTAAGGAATGAGTGTGATCTAGGTATTTGAAAAGAAGACTGGTCGTCAGCAAGCGTTCCTTCTGCTTCCCTGCATTGTGTGTCTGTGATTATGTGTGTGACTTTGTAAGAAGTCTCTGACCTTCTCTTTACACAAATTCTCTTGTTTGTGAAATAAGGCATGCTCTGATCGGGGTGTTGGCAAGCCTGAAATATGTGTCTGAAATACTGTGCAGGAGGATTGCAGGGGGTGGGGGTGGGGTGCCCTTGTGTCCAGTCTTCCTAGAGCACAAAAGGAAGTGACACGCTGGGACCCAGCTGCACTGAGGTTCAGGGAAGGTTTGGTAAAGGATTTCATCCAGTGCATGAAACAGTTATTGTTTCTTTGAATAAACAGAACATACAATTACCCATGGATGACTCTCAAGCAAAAGGCTCATGTTGAGTGTCTGCTGTGTCCATGGCATGGCTGTAAGCCTAATGGGTCATAAGATAAGAACACCTAATCCTTACTCTGAAAGGACTGACAGTAAAATGGGCAGGAGAGACAGACTGGCAGAAAACGCATACATAGAACACTATGGATATAAATAACTATTAGTATATCAGTCAACAAATGTCATACTACCTTATTTTTGTTCAGCATCCATCATACTTTTCAAAGAACTTCCAATTAAATTATTTCCCATGAGTATATTGAAGGTGCTCTTCCATTTAATTTGCCAAATTTAGGCTATTTAATATTTTTTAGAAAACACTAGTGAAAATAAGATATTTCAATCAGTTAGATAGATTTTGGGGCACTGTGTAGGGCATGGAGAGGGTAAGAAGTAAGGGAGTTCAAATTATCCAATTTACTGGAAAGTCAAAGACACAATATAAAACAGCTGAAAAATAATACAAGAGAAGATATATAATTATATACTAAAATAAGGGATGGATTATATTGAAGTTATTCAAAGGAGAGGAGTATTGTTATGGGCTAGAGAAGTGAGGGAGGGTACGATGGAGGAAAAAGAGCTTAAGCCAGTTCTTATAACATGAGTAGGAGCTAGATGGGCAAAGATGAGCTGAGAGAGCTTTCAAGCTAAAGGAAATAATACCTAACTTGTAAAATTGTCCTAGAAACATTTAAAAAGACAAACTTTTAAAATATTCATTCTTATTTATTACCTGGTGGGAAGGAGTAAAATATTTCTAAAGGAATTTAGGAATTTTGAAAATTGTAGAAATTTTCTGTGTTTTTCTCAGAAAAAAGAGTAAATATCCTTCATTTAAAAGTAACCTTTAACCTTTCTGGTATGATTCAGAAATGTTTCTGTATTTGAACATCACTGTGACTCTGCAGTTATACCTTTTCCCCATGAACCTGGAAAGATCTTAGTATCATACCTGAGATCAGTTAACATTTCTATATTATGTGGGTATGATGAATATGAATACAATATGATAAAGTGGACTAACTAGAGATAATGACACATTGTTGAGATGGTGGTACTGATGAAACATTGCCTCTGCTCATTGCAGGCGAGTTGCAGCAATTCTCTCAAATAGTGATCACTTCTCGTGGCAAAAGACAGTGTCTTCATATTTCTTCACTTTAAGTCAAAGCATAAATGTAGGCAGAGATGTTTTTAACTAACATGACTATGATCGTCTATGTGCCATTATTTAATTGTTCATAGAGATCAAATTGTACTAGTGCAGAGGAATTTGAATCCAATCTCAAGCTGTCAGTGGAGAATGTCAGTCATTGCAGTAGATCGCCCCCTTAGTGTCATCGTGTATAATTCTTTAATTTTAGGCCTGAAAAACTCTGAAAGAAATATTGTGTAAAAGGTACCAAAAAGAACTGTCTTGTGTAATACACTTTATGTAGTGTTTGGAAACAAAAATGGACCCCACGACCCCTAAGTCTATAAGTTGATCTTATCATGGTACGCAGAGTGGTAACCATTAACTAGGCTTGTGTGTTCTTTAAAAAATTATCACGTTTTTGAATTATGCATTTAATTTAACCTACCTTAACACATGGAAGTTTTGATGTAGTTTCCTTTCTCAGACAGTTCCAGAGAGTCTAAGTGATTATCAAGGCGGAAAAGGCTTTTTGTATTTTCTTCAAATGTTGAAGCCATGTATGTGAACAACAAGGCTGATGAATTTGCTGTTTTATTTAGTTGACACTTTAATTCAAAATGTAAACTGAAGTTTCTTTTCATTTCTTTGCACTATTAATATTATTCTGTTTTTGGTTAGCTTGGGTAAAACTGTTCACTGGTGTCATTTTTGATAATTAGCCTTTTACATCTTGAGGTTTTTGGTAAGCAAATAAATATTTTAAATGTAATTGGTGCAATTACTGTATGTGCATTGAACAACTGTATATTGAGCTTCATGTCATGTCACATTTTTACGCTAGTAGGTTTTTTTTATGATTTTTTTAGTTGTATGTGGTATTCTTCTGAAATATATAATTACCAGCTCAGCCCTGAGTTGGAGAAGCAAGAGTTCTGTCGTTCTCTCAGACAGACTTGTATTGAAAGATACAGAAAAGCTTGCTTTTTTCTCACATTCTTTCCAAAATCCATAAAAGTTGTTCATGTCTGAATGTTAATGTTATTTTTACATCTTGTGCAATCCCAGCATCACCTTATTCTAGTAGGAGTGCAAGCAAACAGCCCAAGCTTAGTCCAGATTTGATTTGATAGAAAGTAGAAGGTTGGGGGCAGGGGATGGAGGGTGGTGGTAATTAGGAGGCCGGGGGGGGAAAACGGAAGGAAACAAGAACAATGTAAACATTAGCTAAACATGAACTTTTACCTCTGGTCCTGCCTCCATGGAATCATACAGCATGGTGAGAAGCTTTAAGATGGCAGATCTGCCCAAAATGCCACCTGGCAGCATGTTCAGGCCACTTGTGAATCACAGCAAAGAGGCATGGGGCAAGGGTTAGTGTAAAGGTGAACACAAGGATCAGATCCCCGGCTGCAGGGGATGTAATTGACACATGACTCCCAGCTGGGGCCCTCTAGATTTACCCCAACAGTGGCACCTCGGCCATGCTTCTCATCAGACACCAATGAGTCAGTACAGTAGGGGGATGCTAAGGCAGGTTCATGCCTGCAAGATTCAGGACCCCTTAGTAAGTGACTTTTTTTCAGCTTTATTGAGACATAGTTGAAAAATAAAATTATAATATATTTCAAGTGTTAAAAAAAAAAAAAAAATGGTGAGCACAAGAAGGGAGAAAGTAGCATAGCTCCAGGAAGTTTAGGAGAGGTTTTAGAATCGCTAGACAGAAAAGAAGTCTTAAAGAAAACCAAAAATGAGTGGGACATGGTCCTCATTCACAAAATCCATTAGCAAACAACAACAACAAAACTAAAAGGAGTTAATGTGGAGAATGAATAGAAAAGATGAAAAACTTCTGGACTCCTTACTAATCCTCTCTTTGAAAGGGCAGGGAGACTGGCTGTGATGAAGGACGGATTCTTACCAAAGGGCCAGAAAAAGAAATTATCTTTGCTCAGTGTCAGACTATTCTGTTCCATAGCATTGTAAACACTGTAGTGACACTTATGACCATTATAACCCTACATGTGTTCCCACTGCATGTTTAAGAATTTTTCTGCTTTAAAAAGAGATTGAGAATCAGACTGAGAAGAAAACTATTGTAGAACAGTTAGAGGGCATCATGCTGATGAACATCAATTGTGATATTATACTCTGCTTAAATTATGATGAAATCATTGGAGGCATCAGAGCAAAAAGCAAATTGTGGGGAAGCTATTTACAGTTTAGCATTTTCAGTTTATGTGAGCATATGGATTCCATCTACCAAAGGGAGTAGTTCAGCTCAGATAGGATATGCATAGCAGTATCATGGATGTTTACTGTGTGTTTATAACTTTACCAAGTTAGATATTGCTAGAAGTTTTTTTTTCTTAAACAATATTAAATTCTATGATGTTTCAGAGGTCACCTGAGTTGAATGGCTACTTCACCTGTCTCACAACCTTACAGAAAAATGAGATGCTGAAGGAAAGAGAAACATTAACAAATTTCTTACGATTCCATCTAGTGATTTGGAAGCTGAATCAGTATTTACTACAGTAAAGCCCATTATATAACTTAAAATCTTCACTACCTAGGTGTATGAAGTCCTGTCAGGCTCCCTCCCTCAAATCTGTGCACTCTGTGCTGAGATGAACGTTTGCCAGGCCTCTTCTTTAAGCTAGCCTAGAACACCTTCCCATGAGAAACTTTCTACCTTTTTTTTTCTAAAACCATGGGGTTTCAATAACCTAACATTTATTGTAATTTGGAGATACTTTATTCAAATTACTTTAAAGAAAACCAAAACCAAGCACCAAGTTTCCTTAGTGAGAAGCCAAAGACTTTAGAGACACTAGATTGTCAGGGAAAGTATAGTTGTGCTTTTTAAAGACCTTCATATTGGCCAACTCTGTGGACTGGTTAATGTTTTAGATGAAAGAAGGGTGAGGACCACTGGGTCTGTGCGATTCTCTGGTTGGAAAGTGAGAATCACATGAAAAGACTATTAGGGAAAATATCTTCCCCGGTTACTTTTCTTATAAATGGTATATTTTAAAAATATTCCTTGAGTTCTCTTACAGTACTTAATTGCAATGAAAAGTTCATCTACACATATCCTATTATCACTTCATGCCTCCTACTCTAAAAGTGAATGATATTTGCTGTTGGTTTTAGGTCAGGAGGATTATCACAGCTTTTACTTTCTATCAAGAGCCTGAGCTTTGGGGTCAGGCAGACCTGATGTGAGTCTTAGAGCTGCATTTTACAAGCATATCTGACCTTGAACAAACAGTCTCTCAGAGCCTTCCAGGCCTCATCTATCCAAAGGAGAAAATAACACTTACTCAAAATGTTGTTTAGAGTTTTAAACTAAATGATATATATGTAACTGCCTAACACAGTGCCTGACTCAACAGACAGTAATTTTCTTTCTTCCTTTTCATTCATTCCACGGACATTATTGAGCACCTACTCAGTGGCGAACATTGTCCTAGATACAGGACATGGGAAAGAGCACATAATTCAGCCCTCTAGGAACTCACAATATGGTGGGAAAAGTGGTGCAACCAAGCAGCATACAACAGACCAAGTGAACAGAAAGGAGGGTGCAATTTCCTTTGCCTGGGAAAAGTGGGGGAGACTACTCTGAGATGATACACAGGCTGGGTTTGTAAGGAGCGAATAAGTAGAAAAGGGAAGAGAGGCATCTCAGGCAAAGATATGGACTTAGGAAAGGTCAGTGCAGTTGGAGTTAAAGGATATGGTTTGAGTAGAGGAGTAGCATAGAATGAGTCCAAAAGGAGGTGTTTGGACCTTGTATGCCATGGGTATTCAGTGAAGTGACATAGTCAGATCTAGACTTAGAAATCTACCCCCATCAGCCATATGGACAGATGATGAGAAAGCCCCGTGGGAAGGATGCTGGTGAGGAGGCGCTCGCCCTATTCCAGAGCAGAGGCTGAGGCCTGACCTGAAGCAGGAGTGATAAGAACGAGGAGAGAGTGGATGGGAGGGAGTCTCAGAGGCAGAACCTGTGGAGCTTGGTGCCTGGTTGGGTATGGTTAGATGAGATGGAGATGGGAGTCAGAGATGACAGCAGCTTGGTGGATAATGATGTCATTAGTTTACAAAGAGAATACAGAAGGCTGTCAAGGGAAGATGAGTTCAATTCTGGACTATTTATACTTGAGGAGTTCAGGAGACACTGGTGGAGATGTCTTGTAAGCATTTGGATGCTCTTGGTCTGGAGCTAGAGGCATAGCTTTGGCCCTCACTGACAAATTAATCACAGTCAAATCTTTGGAATGGATGTCCTCATTCAGGAAAAGGATATAGAGTGAGAAAAATGGGGTCCTGGGAAGCACACCTAGGGAGCCAGCAGAGAAGGAGAAGCAGACTGACATGGTAACACCTAAGACAAGAGGAGAATCAGAATTATTTCAGAAGTAAAGGAAGGAGAGAATTTTAAGCTAGGAGTATAGAGCACTGTTGAGTGCTGCAAATAATTTAAGGGAAAAGAAGAGCAAAAAGTGGTCATTACATTTAGCAATTGGGAAGTCATTGGTGATCTTAAGAAGAGGCATTTAATGCAGAGGTGAGGGTGGAAAGCATTTCTTTGCGTGAGTTAGGAAGTACAGGCAGCATTAGCTGAGCCTGTATGAGTCATCTTTTTAAAAATCTTTAAGAAATCATGGAGCATGGAAGAGGTGCCCCAACACTAAAAATGGGCAAATGCCTTCTCAAATTTTGACAGCTAATGTAAGCTTAAGCTTCATGGCCCCTCCCAGAGCCTTAGAAGAGGCCCATGCATGTGGAGGGCCATGAAGCTTGAGCTTCCTGATCCTCACAGTAAATCCACCTCTATCTGAGAGAAAAGCAAGGACCACCCGTACAAGAATGTTCCCTACACCACTGTTTGTAATAGGAAAAAATGGAGACAAACAAACTGAATGAAGAAATAGTTAAGTGAAAGCACATTTATACTATGCATCTGTTAAAAAGAATGAGGTAAGTCTTGTATGTATTGACATGGAAGGGTGTCCATGACATATTACTCAGTGAAAAAAGCTAGTTTTATAACGTTGTGGATAGTACAATCCCATGTATATAAAAAAGAAATGTGTATACACACAATGGCACACACACATACATACATACATAAACATGTATACACACACACATATATAATACTTATATATTTCTATTTCTAGTTAGATTTGATAGAAAAAGCTCTGGAAAGCCCACCCAATTGTCAGCAACTGTTACTCTTGGAGAGTAGGAATAGGAGACTGGAGTTTGGTGATGGGGAGACTTTCATATTGTCTTCTTACATTTCTATATCATTTAAATTTTTGTGAATAAATGCATGATTCTTTTGTTAATTTTCACAAAAATACAAAATTTTTAAATCACGTATGAGGTATAAGTTAAGATATTTCGTTTATACAAGCCCTATCTCAAGGAGAGCATAATGGCATCCTTAATATTTGAAGGGTAGCCACTGAAAGAGAGATTGGATTTGTTCTGAAAGATACTGAACTGAAGAAATAGGACCAATGGGTGCAAGAAAGAGAGAAATTTTTGAAACTATAAAAAGTTAAAAATATTTATAAAGACCATTTGTAGCAACATGGATGGACTTGGAGGGCATTATGCTAAGAGACATAAGTCAGACAAAGAAAGACAAATACTGTATGATATCACTTATATGTGGAATCCTAAAAAATACAACAAACTAGTGAATATAACAAATGAGAAGCAAACTCACAGATACAGAGAACAAACTAATGGTTACCAGTTGCAGGGCCAATATAAGGGTGGGAGAGTGGGAGGTACAAACTGTTGGGTGTAAGATAGGCTCAAGGATGTATTGTACAACATGGGGAATATAGCCAATATTTTGTAATAACTATAAATGGAAAGTAACCTTTAAAAATTATATAAAAAAGTAAAAATTAAAAAATATATTTATAAAGACCAGACATAGCAAGCTTGGAATCATTTTAGATGTCACCAGGTTTTAAGAGGCTGTTCACAACTGTACTTTGTGTATGGCACTGTTTTGGTCACGTTCGGCCCCTTTGTTAGAAAGTGGATCTTTCAGCTTCACTTGTGAGAGTTTGGAGTCAACCTGCTTGAGACAGTATGTATAGGAGTTCAAAGCAGGGCTCTGAGGCATATCGCCTGGGTCCACTCCCACACCATCATTTACTAAGCTTGGGTGTGTTCCTTAACCTTCCTAGGTTTCAGCTTTCACATCTGTGAAAAGCAGTAATCAAAGTAATACTACCTTTGCAAGCAGTGATATCTTCAAGGTGGAGTTAGGGTTGTTTCATATCTTCCCCCACGACAGCAATCTCCATCAGCTTGCTCTCCTAGACCACCCCCAATAAATATACGATCTAAGTGAAAAAAAAGAGGGCCAGCTAGGTGAATACAGCGTTCCAGGAGGTACTTTATTCATCTGCTTCTAACCAAATTGCGACTATAAAAACCCTTTCTTTATAAAAAGTCATCTAGAGCCACCACTGCCTCAGAAGGTTTCAATGAGAAAATTAATGTAAGACTTTTAGCACAATGCCTAGCACAGAGTAAATAGTCAATGAAATAAAAATTATATACACACATGTAGCCACTAAATCAAAATGTTATTATAAGTGAGATGACATTTTTAAAGATTCTGGGGGTATGTCTGTCAGGTTTTCCTTTCAGTATGTGGAAAAAAAAAAAGGTTTGATGATTAAAAGCCTGGCACACTCTTGGTGCTCTTGGACCCCCTTTCCTTTCAGTTTTGCTGTCTTTGAGGTTCAATGACTTTTCTCATTCCTTTGTTCATTCAACAATCATTTACCGAGTATCTAGTGAGTTCCAGGTTCAATCCTACATGCTGGCAGTACTAAGATGAAAAAAAAAAAAAAAAAAAATAGGGGATCTGTGCACAGGGAGCTCCTAGTCAGGAGAAAGAAGTTTAGATAATTGCAATATGATGTGATTAGGGTTAAAATTAAAGGTGTGGGCTTCCCTGGTGGCGCAGCGGTTGAGAATCTGCCTGCAAATGCAGGGGACACGGGTTCGAGCCCTGGTCTGGGAAGATCCCACATGCCGCGGAGTGACTAGGCCTGTGAGCCACAATTGCTGAGCCTGCGCATCTGGAGCCTGTGCTCCGCAACAAGAGAGGCCGCGATTCCGTGCACCGCGATGAAGAGTGGCCCCCGCTTGCCGCAACTAGAGAAAGCCCTCGCACAGAAACGAAGACCCAACACAGCCAAAAATAAATAAATATTAAAAAAAAAAATTAAAGGTGTGTAAATGATATTAATGGAGAAAGCAGAAAAGTGTATGGAAGTGTGTTTGAGGAGCCAGAGAAAGCTTCATAAAAGAAGAAACACCTGAACCGGAGCTTGAAGGGAGAGCAGGAGTCTGCTAGGTAGAAGTCCTCTGTCAGAAGATGTATGGAGACCCTGCTTGATGTTTGGTGTGAAGTTTTCTATGACCATTTATAAAACTGAAAAGACAATAAGTTTGATTTCTCTTTTTCCCAGTATTTGGTTGTAATGACAGAAAACCCAACAAGTAATAATTTAAACAGGTTAGAGATGTATCTAATGACACAGGCTTCATCTGTCTTCCTGCTCCACTATCCTTATTACATGGCTTTCATTCTCAGTGTCAAAAGGGCAACTGTTCCTTCAGTCATGGCCTTCTCCTTGTGAGGCTTTGTAATTCCATCAGGAAGGAAAGTCCTTCCCCAGAATCTTCCATTTATACCTCTTGGACAGAAGGGCCACACGACCACCATGAACTGTGGGGAAGGCTGAAAAATTATTCTGGAGGAAGAATGTAAGGAAAGAGGAGGCTGTGAATGGGATTGGCCAATCTACAGTGTCTACCGGAGCAAGAAACACAACTTTTTTCATTAGCAGTCAACAATTTGGTCTTATTTTTTTATAGTTGTTGCCACTTGTATTCATTTCCTGGAGCTCCTGTAACAAGTATCACAAACTGGATTGCTTGAAACAACAGAAATGTATTGTCTCACAGTTCTGGAGGCTAGAAGTCCCAAATCAAGGTGTCAGCAGACACCTAAAAGCTATCGGGGAATGCCTCCTTGCCTCTTCCTAGCTTCTGCTGATTTGCTAGCAGTCTCTGACATCCTTGGTTATGCTTAGCTGCATAACTCCAATCTCTGCCTGTCCTCACGTGATGTTCTCTTTGTGTCTCTCTCTTCATGTGACCAGTCATATTGGATTAGAGACCCACCTTATTCCAGTATGCTTATATTAACCTAACTAACTACATCTGCAATGACTCTATTTCCAAATAAGGTCATATTCTCAAGTATTGGGAGTTAGGACTTAAACATATCTTTTTTTTTTTTGGTCTGGGGGATGTAATTTAATTCATAACACCATAACTTTGCACTTGATATATAAATTAGAAATGCTCTATTTCCAAATTATGTTTCTTTATACCTAGGTTTTGTAGAGAACTTTTAAAAGCCTTATTTTTATTCCTAAATTCCAGTTTTATTCATTTTAACTATTTTATTCCAAGTTTATTCCAGTTTTGTAGTTAACATAATTCCTGCTTTTCCTAAAATAATTTAGGAGGTAATTAGGAATAATTCCTAATTATTTAAAAAGTAATTCCTATTTATTTTAACTATAAAACTGTAGCAATATGAAACACTACTTGATAAACAGTATTCAAATAACTGGTTACAAATTTAGCAAAAATAATTTTTTAACCCATACCTAATACCGTGTGCTAAAAAAATGTCCAAATGTGTTAAACAAGTTAAATAGTGTTCATAGAACTACAGAAAAACAAAGAACTTAGTATTCTGAATATTTGTGTGGTTATAAGAAACAGTAGAAATCATAAAAGAAAAGATCCATAAGTTCTAAGTGTATAAAAATGTAAAGCTTTTTGTGCAAGAAAAACTTTGTGGGGAAATAAGTTTGGGAAACGTTATAAAAAAATAATTCAGACAATAAACATAAACAATATGTGACATAAAAAATTCATATAACTAACTATTAAGACCCCAACAGATAGATAGCTAAAGGATGTGACCAGGCAATGTATTAAAACACCATATGTTTGTTAAGCAAACATAGAAAAATGTTTAGTAATCATTAAAAAGTACAATTTAAACTGCAGTGTAACTGATAAATTATTGCATTGCTGATGGTGATATAAATTGATACAGTCCCTTTGAAAAGCATTTGGCAAATACATCCAGAGTTATAAAAATGTTTATACAATTAATATTTCTGGAAATTTAGCCTAAGTAAATAGTCCTAAAGAAGAAAAAAACTGTGCTCATAAAGTTACTAATAAACTTCATGCAGATCTTTGTTAATTGCAGAATCATTTGTAATAGTGAAAATTTGGAGGCTGTCTAGTTTCCTGAGAGCAGAGGAATGGGTGAATTATTGATGCATCCTTTTGTTAGAATACGCAGCCATCAAAAAGTGTAATAGTGAAGACCTGTGGCAACATGAAGAAATACTTATGTTTTAAAGTTACATGTTTTTTTAAAGTGCCATATATGATTGCAATAATGTAAAATTGAAAAGCACGCACATGAGAAAAGTCAGCAACCATGACAGTAGAATGTGCAGAAGGTGTTAGGGAGCATGGAGCTGTGTTAAGGTGACATGATTAAGCATCATTTTCCCATCATTTTCCAAACTTTCTTATAATTTAAAAGATTTTTAAGCATATTCAATTTACTATTTGGTTTAAAATCCCTCTGTACTTCTTGCATGTTAATGAAACCATTAAGAGGTAAAGAGAATTTAATGAGCTTTCTGGGAAAAAAATTTGCTCACAGTAGTATTGTAAATCACACTAGATGTTTTTCTTTCATAAATAAGTCTTGTACTAAGTGGTAGGATTACTCTGATAGGAAAAAGTGACATTTGAAGAAAGCTTTTTAATATAGTACATGTGCAGGGCATGATTTATGGCTATGTTTTTGACTGGTGAAGTAATTATTTTAATCCTGTCTCATCATTCACTTTAGTTTTGGTTTTGTGGCTGAGATTTAAAAGCCATAACATCCAAAGAAAATAACTTACCCTTAAGCTGGAGAAAAATAGTTTTTACTTTCACCATGACAAATGATCTCTTCTGACTTTGTAGTTATGACTTAATAGTGTGGATTTAATGCCAGGTGATCTAAGCAGTTGACACTATTTTAGCAATCTCTTTATTTGCATTCTTATAAAGAAGAGGATTTGCTCCTCCCTTCTCAGAGGCCGAGTTTATAAGAACTGTAAAAACGTGATCATTTGCTCTGCTCCTTGTTCCTGGTGAGCTGTACCTAGCGTATTCCAAGCCCACTGTCCCTGAGGGAACACAGGCGGCCTACTCTCTTCGGGGTTGTGAGAAATAACCAGGGATGACAACCCCTTTGGGCCGTCCACTGCCCAGGCTTGATTAGATTATGCCTCTATGGTTGACTAGGCTTTGGATTCACTAGTCTGAATTCACTACCTGAAGATTAAAGTCAGTGGTAGTGCATCTCACCGCCTCCCAAAATAATACACACATATACTTGCATGCATGCATACACGTGCACACAGGCTTAGTGCAAAACAACCAACTTATATCCCTTAGGAGAAAAGGCGTCTGGTGAAGTGGGTGTGGGAGTGATGATGGAAAGAAGTTAATCCCTGTCTCCAAAGTAAAGACTAGACAATGGGGATCCATGCAAAGCAGTGCTGGACAATTGACATCTACTGGCTCCCTAGTGAAACACAGCCTGCCCTCAGTTATTCAGGGTCTGATCATCCAAAGTGTGGATTATCCAGGCCATATGCTTCTCCTTCTTTGCCATCTGGCTGGTTGCCTGCTTCCCTTCTTATTAACGGAGAAAATACTCAAAATACCTCAGTCCCTTTCTGCCAAACCATTTCTGTTACCTGTACTCAACCCTCTCTTTAAGCATATTCAGTGCACATTTTGGTCCAATCTGGTCACTTGGGATATTCTGACAGGACATATTGGTTAGTTTCTAATGTACAGTCTTGAGCTTGTTGATCCTTGCCTCATCATAGTCCTTTAGTCATCTCTTGGATATATTATTTATCACTTCAGCTAGCTAGTGAGCTCCTTTTAAGTAAGGAGCATCTCCTCTGCCTTTTACATCCTCTTCAACTGGCCCAGAGAGCTCCTCCTCACAGGGTGGGTGTGAGACAAGTGCTGTTGGCTGACTAAGTACTATTCATTGTCATTTCAACCAGGTAAGTCATAAGAAAGTCACAACACTAAGGAGCAGTAAGCAGAAATGCCATTTGCTATAAAAATCAACTAACTAAATAAATAATAAGAAATAAATTTAAAAATCAACTAAAAGAGAATCTCAGACTTTTAGAATTGGAAGGAGCATTAGGGATAATTTTATCTTGTTAGTGGGAACCTTGGACGCAGAGGAGTAAAGGAACTTGTCTTTGATCACCCAGAATATTTGTAGCAGAGTCTGGACTAGAATTCAGCTCTTTAGAGCCTATTTCTGTTATAATCCAGATTTGAAGGGTTATATAAAAGAGGAGTCATGCAGAAGGTATGCAGAAAAGGAATGGCTTAGATGACATTGCTGGGAGGAAGAGAATGTATTAGTGACAGGTATCCAAGATTAAAGAAAAATTTTATCCCTCTTTTGTATACATTAATCTTTTGGGGTTATAGATATTATAGGAAAATAGCAATTATTTGGAGTTATTTTTATTTGTTTTAAAGACTGATCTAAAACAAGAATTGAAAAGCTCTCATCCAAGTGCCTAGAACAAACTTGACACAGTAGGAGTCAATCAGAATTGGTCAAGTGAAAGAATGAAACGAAAACCCATTTTTCAAGGACTAGGGCTATTCTTTGGTTCAAGCATTACCAAACCCATTTATGAAAAGTATTAGTCTTTCTTTGAATCAAAATTTCTTGTTTTTGCCACATATTTCTGGACAAACAGTTCAGCTACAAATTACAATGAATTTAAGTACCTGTTTATGGATGTCATAAATTACCAGAGAAAACTAGTGCCATGTTGCTTACAAATGAAATGTCTATTGAATATTTTATGATCTTAGCCTGAATATTTCAGATATGATTAATATAAATTTCCGAGGTAAATCTCAAACATCAGATTACATTTCCAGTTCCAGTTAGGGGGGAAAAAACTTTATGTGATTTTAAAGAGTATTTAGGTTTAGAACTCTATAATTCATGAATCTTTACATGAAGGCAAATTGATTTATATTGCTTTCTTTAAGATTTTTTTACATAACTCAATACATGTTTATTGTAGAAAAAATTAGAAAATGCAGGTAATCTTAAAGAAGAATAAAACCACTGTTAACCCCAGGAGTCAAAGATTAACTGTTAACTATTAATGTATACCCTTCGAGACCTTTTTTCTACACATGTCCATGGGGTTATATACTACACACTGTTTTAAACTTGCCTTTTTCCGTATCTCGTGAATATTTCTCAATGCCAATAAATATTTCTAGAAGTCATTCTTAATGGTTGCAGAGTATTCCATTATGTATGGGTACCATAATTTGTTTAACTAATCCCTTGGTTTTAGCTATTTAGATGATTTCCCATTTTTCACTATTATAAGTGATGCTGTGGTGAACTTCCTTATTTGTACATATTGATTCCCATGTTCAATGATATTCTTAGAATGGATTTTGAGGAGCACAGTTGCTGAATTTAAAATATACTTAGTTGGAAGGGTGGAAAAAAATGAAATTTCAAGTGTCAAAAAGATTACTTTCATATAGACTTGAAATTCTTTCAGAAACTAAAATGTCCTTAGAGACTTTGTATTTAATTTTGGTTCTTCTTAATAAACACATTTTTTATCATACATTGACACAATTGTATTTGACAAATGGTAATCTCCCAAACCCATAGTTTTAGATGGTTTTCAAATAATTAAGTGCTTTAAAATGGTGGTGTTCTCTTAATAATAGTAATAAATTATGCTGATCGGTTTCCCCTCATTATTCTCAAAAGCTGGATGCTTTGTTTGGCTGGTTGACATGAGGCAGTTTCTTGCTGGAGGCAAAATGTCATTGGACCATGCACTAATCTTTTTTCCCCCCTGATTTTACCCATTTCCAGGCTGATTATATAAACAATAAGGTGTTGTCCTTATAATTAAGTGAAAATGACACATTACAGGTGCTTTTCAACAATCTGAACTTATCTGCTAAATAAGTCTTGCATTATCTATACCCAAATGAGAATATAATTGTTCAGGCAAGGCTACTCTAGAAGACTGTTTAAAGCAAAGAGCACAAGAGTCTTCTCCAGTTTTGCATGCAATGGGATGTAAGATCAGCGCTATCCGATTAGGACGAGAGGAAGCAAGAGAGGGAGGGGAGAGAGGCTATGCTTACCGAGCTTGTTCAACTTGATTACATTACAATTTTCATGATAAAGTCTGCAATAACCTTTATCTTTTTATATTTAATTTAATGGCCTTGGAATCTGGAGAAGCCAGCCCACCTTGTTTATCATGTAGCAATCATCAGCCTCTTCTGGTACAGTTTTGTGTGTGTGCTAACTAAAAGAGACATGAAATTAAAAATAGGTCAGAAGGCTTTCCATTTCAGTTTTGTTGATTCATGTGGTGAGGGGAGTGGGGCAGGCGAAACATTAGTTTCTTTTAAGTGATATTATGGAGGAAATAATCTATAACGAGCAAAAAGGAGATTACAGCACTATGAGAACACTGAAGATTATGTTTTATGAAATGAGTTCCTTCTAAAGCATTAGAGAAGTATAATTATAAAAACTATTTCAAGTTGCCTACAAGTGGTTTTTGCTTGAAGAAAATAAGGGAATGTTATTTATTTGAAATATTTTGTTTATCTTTAAGTGAGGCTGTGATGGAAGAGGTAATGTGTTTTACTAAATTATTCATTAATTCATAAGATAATTAATTTCTGTCCTATGAGAAATTTTTCTCAAAAGGAATTACTAGCTTTTTCTTTAAAAAAAGAGAAGTTGTACAAAAATAATGGTACTTCTAAACATATGTTTGGAAGCCCGGGGCTTAAATAAGAATGGATAATGAATGTAGACTCTGAGACATAATAATTTTTTTCTGAAAAAATAAAAATAAGAAAAAAACAATTAACCAAAAGCAATAGTTCCTCTTTAGGTGTCTCTAGAAAGCCTGTGCTTAATAGTAAGAATGGATAATAAATGTAAATTCTGGGGCATTTGTTACCCACAAGCTGCATTGCTGCAGTGAAACAAATTACAGAAACACAAATACCTGTTGAAACCTAGGTAGGCCGTTTATCCCTCCTCCATTCCACATGACAGTCACTCTGAGTTTCACTGAGCTCATTATGCCCTCTAATTATAACACTAAGGAAGGCCTCCAGAAAAGGCTTTTTGTTTGTTTTGTTTTGTTTTGTTTTGTTTTTTGCCACTGACACTCTTCCCATCCCTTCACCATCACCTCGAAAATAAGAAAAAAAATTATGACAAGAATCAGCATGGGCAGAACTGACCTTCTGAGAGAAAAGTTCCTATTTTAAGTGATATAACACAATTTGATAGCTTTCAAATGCACTGGATAAATACTTTTCTGTCACAGCAAGTGGGAGCGTAAGCATCCTCTTATATACTAATGCCACAAATGCTCTCAAGAAGCAACTAAAACTTTGGCTAGCTGTTGTCAGCAAGAACCACAAAACTAAAATGCTTCATTTTTGGCGAGACATTTGGACATCCAGATGGGTAATATGAATGTGTTTATTAACAAGTTAACTCTTTCAGATATCTGAGGATATAGGTAATTTCCAATTTGTTCTAATGTACTGATGAGGGTGTAGTCCCACCCAAAATCCAATTTGTGTGAGAGCCATGTGAAGGCCATCCTCTCTCAGAATGGAGTTTTAGAGGAAGTTCCAGACCCCTTTTACAGTTGAGCCTTCTAGTACATTAAAGAACTGAAGAAATGCCAAAACAGGGTTGCAGAAATTATCAATTTATTTTGCGTGTTTACCTATAACAAATCAGGGATTTAAATTTGCACATCCAAAATGTAATGACCACAGGTCTCACCTAACTCATTTGGAGAGAGCTTTAAATCTTAATATTGAGGCTCCTCAAGAATACCATAAATCTGAAGTCCAGACCAAAATGACCTCCCTTTCCTCCCCACAAAAGGATCTAGCAGGTCAGAAATTTGGTTACATGTGCCATCGAGATATTTCTGGCCAAGGTTGGGCTTTCCATGTTTTATGTTGCGTAAGTTTGGAATTAAACTAAGTCTTTAAGTGCATGAATAGATGAACACGGAGCTTTTTCTGAACAAGTCATGCCTCTGACTACAGGTTTTCCTGAGGCCACTTCTGAAGGTAGGTCACCACTTCGTTAAAACACGAAAGCAAGGCAATTCTGTTGTTCAGAATCTGTCTTTGCCAGCTACATGCTTACTACTTTGTACATTCTTAGGACAAAAAATCTTATCTCAGTAACAGAGAATGACTGACAATGGTGGATTCTCAAGCATTTCTATTAACCAAAGAAAGAAAATGAACTTGTACCCTTTAGAGTCGGAGTCCAAAATAGCACAGCAAACTCAACATTTCTTTAAGATGTTAGGTTTTAGTTTTGAAATTCACATAATGTTACATTCTTCTCCATACTCTGTTTTTATATAAGCTAATGGTGCCTCGTCCCCCAATCTTTGGTTAAATTTGATTCTCGCATACCCTGTTTGATTCTGTGGTGCTGCATAGCCCTGGCACACCACTCTGTACCCCTGATGAAGGGTGTGTACTGGAGTCCGTAAATGCATGCACATAAGGTATAGTATCTTTTGTTCCCTATGATTATCCAAGGTTTATCCCTATTATTGAGTTATTATGCACATGGCAATCAGAGGTAGCTCTAGCTCTAGCTCCCAGAAGAAGCCTTCATGTAGCAAGTTCTATTCTGCCAAAGTAATCCATTTTTTATTTTTAAAATTAATTGTGTGTTCTCCTTTATCATGTTAGGCTGGGGGAGGGTATTTATGATGGTGTAACTCATGACCATGCTTGTTACAAGGTTCAAGGCCAGTGGTTCTTAAAGACTACATTTTTTAAATTTGTAGGATATTTTTTTAACTATCACATTATTGGGAGAAGCTCCTGGCCAGGGATGGGGAATCAAAGGATACCAGTCCCCTGTCTCCCATTACCATTAACATTTTAACTAACATTTGTGTAGTAAAAAAATCTGAGCTGAGAACTCAGCTCCATTTTACATATAAGCACAAATGATTTTTGGTACAAATTTTTTCTGAATTTTTCAGAAATGTAGCTTCTTGTAAATCAAAGAAAGACTACATTTTGTTTTGTTTCAGAACTTTACTATTCCAGAAAATCATGTCAGTTGACAGCAAAAGCTGCTTGTAACTGAGCCTCCGATACAGAACACCTACATCATTCTGTAATTGCTGTTGCTGTATTCAGGGTGATTCTACGCTTAAGAGCAAGCATCTGACTGCTTCCATATGTCTTCTAGTGCTATCCTGCCTGAGTATTTACATATTAATATACATATTATTTATTATGAATTATTTTTGTCCTGGTGTCCTATTTAGGGCATTAAAAATATATCTTCCTAGGTAGGTGATATTACTTACGAGTTTCATTTCAGGAGATCAAAGGAAATACAAGATAGTTATAAAAAGAGCACATTGGATATGCTAGAGTGGATAACCACTGCCCTAAGTGGTGGCCTAGTTGGCTGTATATTACAGCTGCCTCTGCACAGCCGCATGCTGAAAAATTTCTTTAGAAAAGTGTGATTTAACGTGAAGACGTTGACAGATTAGCAAAGTGTTTAAGACACATACTTCAAAGTCAGGCAGACTTTAATTCACATCTTAGCTTTGAGACTTACAGCTGTATGACCTTGGGCAGTCTGTTTACCCTCTGTTAGACTTCATTTCCTCAACTGTAAAATAAGATAACTTGTGAAACTCCTTCGACAAGGTTACTATTGCTTTTATTCTCCTCATCACTCTTAGTGAAGAGTCTCATGACAGATTACTTTAAGTGTCTTCAGAGTTCAGGTCCCTAAGAAAGATTATGCCTTCTAAAGTGCTAGTCTGTTTCCTTTTAGACAGTGGGAGCCATTTCATTCATGCCGTTTTACTCTTGACTTTGACTGTTAGTGCACATGGAGCTAAGTACTCATGCTTAATTGCTGTGGCTTTCCTCAGACAGGGCTTCTTAATATAGTTTGCCCGCATTTCATTCTCTCCTCCCCTCTCCCCCTACTAAATTTTGCACTTTCATTTTTGTTGTAAATTGTAACAAATTCTTTTGAAAGTAGGTGGAAAATAAATAAATAAAATAAAATGAGAATGAAATAATAAGGCTCCATTTTCTTTATAATGCTTTATAGTGTTTATTTCTAAAGATGGCAGAGTTCCTTTTTTCCCCTTCTTGTATGCTATTTGTTAATGATAGTATGTCAGATCTTTATTGTATCACTTACATGGGAAAATATGACAATAACTAAGATGATATTTTACCACAAATACCCATCCATAGAGTTAGTTCAATATAAATTATTTACTTCTATTTTCTTAGCAAAAATCAGAAGAATAATACACATTGCTGTATCTTACCATATCACTATAGAACGGGTGGTTCTCAAAAAAATTTTTTTAAATTTATTATTATTATTTTTAATTAATTTATTTAATTATTTTTGGCTGTGTTGGGTCTTCGCCTCCGTGCGAGGGCTTTCTCCAGTTGCGGCAAGCGGGGGCCACTCTTCATCGCGGTGCGCGGGCCTCTCACTATCGCGGCCTCTCTTGTTGCGGAGCACAGGCTCCAGATGCGCAGGCTCAGCAGTTGTGGCTCACGGGCCTAGTCGCTCCGCGGCATGTGGGATCTTCCCAGACCAGGGCTCGAACCCGTGTCCCCTGCATTGGCAGGCAGATTCTCAACCACTGCGCCACCAGGGAAGCCCCTCTCAAAATTTTTGATCAGGACCCCTTTGCACTTTTAAAAATTATTGAGGACCCAAAGAGCTTTCATTTATGTGAGTTAAATCTCTCAATATTTACATTAAAACTATGAAATTAAAATTGAGAAATTTAAAAATGTTTACTTACAAATCATTTAAAAAATAAACCTATTATATATAACCCATTATATATTAAATCTTTTCCATATTAACATAACATAATTTTGTGAAAAATGAGTATGTTTTCCAAAACAACAATAAAACATTTTAGAAAAAAGAATAGTGTAATGTTTGTGAACACATTTATTGTCTTTTTTTTCTATTTTTTTTTAACTGAGGTATAACTGACATTCAACATTATTTTAATTTCAGGTGTACAACATAATGATTTGATATTTATATATTTTGTGAAATGATCGCCACTGTAAGTCTAGTTAACATCCTAATGTTTGTCTTAATAGAAGATAGCTAGATTCTCCTATCTGCTTCTACAATCAGTGTGTTACAATATCATACATCACGTAATCTCATAAGGAAATGAGAGTGAAAAGGACAAAAATTATTATTATTATTATTAACATAACTTGGCCCGTATGAACCCCCAAAAGGGTCTTGGGGATGTTCAGGACCCTGGATCACACTTTGAGAACTGCTGCTATGGAACATAGCCAGTGAAAATGGCAATATAAGAAAAAGAAATAATGTCTTACCCACCTTTTAATTTTCAGTCATTTCAGTGAGCTACTAAGTTTTTTTTATATGTGCCTCTTACCCTTCTCCCAAAGTTCATAGAAATATTAAGGTCAAACTATAGCTGATGGGAATGTTTAGATTTTTCCTTTAAGATCTGGACAATGTACTTTGAAAGCTACTAGTGATATATGGAATCATTGTTATGCTTTTGGCAATAGATTTTTTTAAAAAATACATGTATTGAACAAAAATAATCTTTTTAGTGGCATATAGGAAGACTTAGCTTTTTTACTCTTCCAATCTATAATAGTAAAACTAGTTTTATTAAACCATTATTTTTATTTGTATGTGTTACCTGTTATATCATCTTTATACCATTCAATAACTAGAGTAGAGCAGATTGATTTCTCTTATTTCTGCCATGAGGTGGTTCATATTGAAAGTTAGATGGCTTGCCTAATTTACAGAGTAGCATTAGGTTCAGAACGAGTTAGTACAAAAGAACAACACATTTTATTTTACTGTATTTTATTTATTTTTCTTTAGGTAACTGGTTGTGAGCAAGACTTTAAGCCTTTGTATTGCTGTAAGGACACTCAGGATGGCAGCTCTGCTTTCAGTGTGATGGAATCTCCATTATAGTGTGATGGTGCTGGTTCCAGTAATTAATTGGGCTTTCTGTTTCTCTTTCTAGGAAAGAACAACCTTAAACTTTCAAGTATTCCAACAGGGAAGACTGAGGCGGCTAACGTTTAACTTGCCCAATGGTAGCCTTAGAGTTAGGTTCTGGATATTTTGAAGTGAACAGGTGATAAACAGTGTTTTCTGCTTATGAGACACATCCCAAGTCTCTTTAGGTTTCAGAGGGTGATAAAATAAACATCGGCAAATGTGTCAACTGCTACCTCCAATGACAGCAGTACTCCCTGCTGGGCCCAGGGAATCACCTTAAAATCATGTCATTGTACTTTTCATAGATGGTCAGATTGTGCCTTTGCCTAAAAAATAGCTTGCCTATCTATCTGTCTATCTATCTTTATAATATGTGTGTGGGGGGGGTGGTGTATATATATATATATATATATATATATATATATATATATATATATATATGGGCCAAAAATTTGTTCGGGATTTTCCATTACATCTTCTGTTACATAACTTTTTACTTTCCCAAGGACTTTCAGAACTGTCAGTTGAGTAGTATAGGTTTTCAAGGTTAGAAAGGAATTTAAAGATGATCTGTTCCAACCCCCCAAAACTTCTTGAAGCTATTCAGTGTCTTAGATGAGTTGTTGTTCTAGCTTTGCATGAATACTTCCCATTATAGAAACCTCATGATTCCTAAGGCAAACCCTTGTGATTTTGGACAGCTCCAATTATTGAGAAAGCAAGCTTGTTCTCAATTTGACCTGAGACAAACAGATACACTTTTTTTCACTATAGCACTTCTAATGTTTGAAGACAACTTCCGTGTTTCATTCTTATGTCTTCATGAGCCTTCTCCTCTCCAGACTCAATCAACTCTATTCTTTATCTGGAAATTTTGTTAGCCCCTTTCCTACTCTCGTTCTCTCTTCTGCTGCTCTGCTCCAGTTTTCAATGTCCGCCTTAAAAATTATGATACCCAGAATGACACTTAGTACTCCTATTGCTGAGTTAAGGCCATCTGCTCCCTTATTGCCGTTATATGCTGTTGGATCTGAGGATCTTCTAGCTCCTTTGGCAGCTGTATCATGTGGATTTATACCGTACTTACTATCAATGGAAAGTATGTCTCAGCCACATCAGTTACTGTTAAGCTATATTTTCCTCCTGCACTTCCAAAATTGGACATGCAATTCAAAACTCAATCCATTAAAATTTGAAAGGAAGGTATTCTTTCTTGTTTTTTTGTTTTTGATTGGGGGAAATAACTTTTTATTTTATTGCAATTTAAATCTACAGAAAAATTTCAAGAATAGTTCAAAGGATTACCATATATCATTTACCTAGATTCACCAATTGTTAATATTTTACCCCATTTACTTTATCATTCTCTAGAGAGGTAGAGTGATATAAATTACATAAGATGCAAATAGTTATGTATTAATTTTTTTCCCAAACAACTTGAGAGTGAGTGGCAGCTATCCTGACTCTTTAAATATTTCAGTTTGCATTTATTAAGAATAAGAACATTTTCCAAACTAGCCAAGGTATAGCTACAAAATCAGGAAATTTAACATTGATATAATGCTATTATCCAATCCATGGTCTATACTCAAATTTCACCAGTTACCCCAATAAAGTTCTTCATTGCTTTTGTGTGTGTGTGTGTGTGTGTGTGTGTGTGTGTGTGTGTTTGTGTGGTGGGGCTGGATGAGGAGGAGGTGTAGTTCCAGGATCCAGTCCAGGATCATGTGTTTCATTCATGTGTCTGCTGATTTCTCTACCTTAGAAGATATGTTTTTATGCTTCAGAAGTTGGATAGTAGCTGTGGAGATTCCCCACGACTTGGTCCATAGTTTCCACATCATTGACTCAACAGACATTCAACTACCATCTTTAAATAAATAAATAAGTAAATCTGTTTATCTCTGAAGTTCCCCTTCTATGCCATCTTGTTTTGCATCTTGACTCTGGACATTTCCATGTAGACGTCAAGAGGGCAACAACTTTCTAAAGGCCTCAGTCTCTCTCCACTCAAGTCCATTTTTATGAGCTTTCCATTCAGTGAGCCTTTCTTCTTCCTGCTGACATGACATGACCATTAGCTTGGTCTTTCTTCTTGCCCTGAGGCATCCATGTTAGTCATTCCCCCATGCCTATATTCAAGGGTTTTTGCTCACCTTTAACATCTTATCATTCACCCTCTTTAGCTGATCAAACTCTGTTGATTCCTCAAAGTATCTTGTTTGTGAATCTTTTCACTCATTTATATAACAAATGTGTACTGATCACCTTCAGGTGATAGGTAGTGCTCTTAGGTGCCAGGGGTAGGGCAATGAGTTTGATTTTAATTTATCAATTCATTGCCCTTGAACCAGGCAATGACAACCTTACCTCTTCTGAACTTCTGAATGGTTTATTAGACTTGGAAGGTATTTGTCCATTAATGTCCCTGTCCTCATTGTATTACTGTGATTTGGTTATGTTTCTTATATGCCCTATAAGCATCCTGAGGCTGAAAAGGGGGTTGTATTCATCTTTCTGCCCCCTTCAGTATCTAGTCCTGTATTACATGCACATACCCAGTACAAATTTGTTGAATTCATTAATTAATTAGTCAAAGATCAGAGCTTCAATTAGATTTGGGGTCCATATGTCAAATTAGGAAACTGCTGCAATATGAGGGCCTAGGTGAGAACACTGGCTACAGGAATAAAGAGAAGACACATGTGAGAGTTCCCACAAAAGAAGTGTAAATGTTCTTGTCCTCTAAAGGGGATCAAATCACTCACCCATCAAATTGACTCAAAGTCAAAGAGGATGAGCAAAAATATGGAGATGGAAAGAATTAGGCAAGGCATGCAAATTTAGGAGAAGAGTTTGAATTTAAATAATTTGTATTGAAGCTTTAGAGATACATCCACATTGAACTGTTTCTCAGGCAGTTAGGAATACAAGTTTGATCTTTGGAAAGAGGTTAAAAGGTTTTTATTTATAACTTAAGTATAAATAAGGAAAAAATAAAATGTAAGGAACAAAATTGTCCAATCTGAATAAGGGAGGTAGGAGGTAGTGGTTCTGAGCAGAATCTCAGGCAGTTTCATCAAGTCATTGATTGTCTAAGAAATAAAGACTGAAATAATATTGGACTTTTTAATATTCTTTACCCTAAACTTGACTAAATTCTACCACTTTTTCTTTAACAATATTTTTCCACTGCACTACCTACTCTCAGCTTGATGACAAGGTCCAGGGCTCCTCCTGAGCCACTGACCCCCCAGCATGTGATAAGTAAAGTAAGCAGGGCCTGGTGTCTTTAAGCTTCCTGTTCTGCAGACAGGGTAGGAGGTGGAGCCCAAGGTGTAAGTTCAGGCATCCTTCCTGAATGGAGGGACCCATCACATTCTCCAGTCCAACTTTGCCAGTAATAAAACTGACCTTGTATTTTGATCTACTTTTGTCTCCTGGTATCTGATCTCAGTTAAGAATCTATAGAAAAGAAGTAACAGATTCCAAAAGCGGGTGAAAGAGAAACAACCTCCAACTTCTGAGAGGGCTACGAGGGAAGCAGGGTCCTCAGGAGAGAGCTAGATGGGGATATCTTCTGCTAGCGATAGAGATGAGTAGGGGAGTCAGTCATGATGGAATTAGTCAACACAGTCTCTTAGAAGATGTGGTGTCAATTCCCACTAGAGTTGGGAGACTTTAGATAGAAGGGAAGGGCCATTAGGAAATGGTTAGATCCTGGAGCGCCCAGTGTGGGGTGGTCTGAAATGGAGGCTCTCTTTCCATGAACACAAGCTGATGCAAAGATCTCTAGGGTCTCACCTCTCCCACAGCTAAAATGCCCACTTCAGAACATTTTATGAAATGCCTAGATGAGTATGGCTTCAGACTCTATATATGACTTGTACAAAGATGTAAGGTTTGTAAGTGCAGAAGTTTTACTCCTGTAATTATTCCCTCAGTACCAAACTTCCCTCACTGCTGATTAACTCCCATCACCATAAAAGCATGTGGCAATATCATTCGTCTCAAGAAAAGGAAAGAAAAAACCTCTCTTGACTATAGCACCTCTAGCTATCTTGTTCCTCTGCTCCCCTCATAGCAAAATGCCCCCAAAGAGTTGTCTGTACTGCTCTACTACCTCACCTCCAGTTCACTCTTATTCTTCTTTACTTTTTGTGGGAAATATGCATACAAGAGAGGATAGATATATAATGTGTATGTTTAAAGAGAAATAAAAAGTAATACCTGTGTCCCCCACATCTGAAATAGAATATTACTAGTGTTTTACAGCACCTACTGTGTGTCCTTCCACAAGCGCATTCCTCTCCCTCCACTGCCAAAGCAATCATTCTTTTGAAGTTTTGCCATCATTCTCTTGTTTTTCTTTGAATCCCTAAACAATACATTTTGTTTTGCCTGTTTTGAACTTTATATAGGTGGAGTCATATATTCTTCTATAACTTGCTTTGTCATTCACTGTTTGTTTGTTTGTTTGTGTTTTTTTTGGCTGCACCATGCTGCACATGGGATCTTAGTTCCCTGAACAGCATCAAACCCATGCCCCCTGCAGTGGAAGCCCAGAGTCCTAACCACTGGACCACCAAGGGGTTCCCTGTCATACATCCTTAGATTAAAAAAAAAAAATCCGTATTGGGTGTGGTTCATTTTCACTGCAGTGTAGTATTCTACTGTATGATCGTACCATAATATATTTTTCTATTTTAACTATTGATGGAGTTGTGTTATTTCTAGATTTTTTTTCCTTTTTTTTGCTGTTACTAACAATGCTACTATGGAAATTCTTGTACTTGGCTCCTGGTGTGTGTGTACAAGAATCTCTATAGGTTCTGAGGAGTGGAATTACTGGCTCAATTTTACTGGATATTACCAAAGTATTTTCCTAAGTGTTTTATCAATTTATATTACTATAAATACTAGAAGAAATTTTCTTTTCCTCCACATCTTTGCCAACAACACTTGGTACCATCTAACTTTCTACATTTTTGCTAGTCTGATAGTTCAAAATGGCTACTGATTATGCTTTTCCAATGTATTTTCCTGTTTACTAATCAGCTTCTTTCAATGATTCTTAGCTTTCATGTTTCCTCTACTGTAAAATGCCTATTCGTGTTTTCAGCCCATTTCTCTATTGGATTGTCTTTTTCTTATTGGTTTTTAAAGCATTCCTTTTATATACTCTGGAGGCTCATCCTTGGTCAGTTATGTGTTACAGTGATCTTCTCTCACTTTTCAGCTTGTCTTACCACTGTCATGGTGACTTAATGAGCGGAAGTTCTTAATGTGTTAGGTTGAACTATAAGAAATCGCTGATATGTGATCATTTTTGACCTACATGTACAATTCCATATGGTTTTGGGAGAGCTTGTTAAAACACAGATTGCTTGGCTCCAGAGTCTCTGAGTTTGGAGGTCTGGAGTGGGAAGTGAGAACTGGCATTTCTAGTAAGTTCCCGGGTGATGCTGCTGATCCAGGAACCACACTTTGAGGAATTCAGCCTCAGTCCCTTCTGTCTCTTCAGCATCACCTTCAGCCAGTCCTCCCTCCACGGTTTCTTAGAGACTGTACTCCATGCCTAACACAGAGCCCACCGCTCCTGCTCACCATGGCATCCTTCTTGTCGAGGAAGTTCTTGACCTATCAATCTTCTCCAGGCCCTGCGTCACCTTGGTTGACTCCACTAGGCCTTCCCAGTCCTGGATGCAGATAGCTGCCTAAGGAATGCTTGCCATGTTAATAGATGCTGCCATTTTGTTCAAAGCTAACAGGTAGCTTTTAAAATGTCCCTGTAGTATTGATTAGCTGACTTTGTAGTCTTCTTTAAGAGTGTACTGCGTGATTGAAATTATTTTGAAACAATATTAAGTCATGAATCAAACTCACTGTCTTGTCTTGCTTCAATACCAAGTATCCTTGTCAAAAACCATCCCCCTTTTTTTTTTTCCCTTCAAAATTTCACTTAAAATCTCTATCCATTCCTATCATCGGTTAGCCCCCCTTATCTCCAACCCTACATGTGACACCCATGTATTTTTCTAGAACATGCATGACAATCTCAAACATCTTAATAATAAAGCCTCAGGTGGGTAATAGGAATATAGAGTAAAAATTAAATATAAATACGTAAGTCTTCCTTCTAGTTTCTTTAGGGCAAGTTTTCTGGGCAGTGACGCTGTTGACGTTTTTGGCCTGGGTAAATCTGTGCTGTGTGGGGCTGCCCGGTGCATTGAGGATGTTTAGCAACATCAGTGGCTTCTACTCATGATGCCAGTAGCACCCCACTCCCACCCAGTGTGACAGCCAAAAATGTCTACAGGCATTGCCAAATGTCCCCTGAGGGTAAAATCTCCCCTGGTTGAGAACCACCAGTATAGCGACATCTTACGCTTAACTTGAGTTTTCACGGATTTGCTTGTGAAATATTATCAGCTGGTTTGGGCCTTTAAATTTCAATCCCCAATCCTTCTTAACCATCTCCAATTCTTTCTTTCATGTATTTCTCTCATGTCTACAGTGAAAAAAGGAGGTTACATTTTCATAATTGTTCTTTACTGATCCTCAATCTAAGACAAAAAAGGCAGCTCTCACCAGACACACAGAGGCAGACCGCAGGACAGACTTCAGATTCTTTTCCTATCCTTCCTGTAAGTATTAATCTCACCATAGGATGGTGATAGTTACTGTGATTAATATACTTTTAACTGTAATGCGATTACAGAAAATCATGCCACAATTGCTAGAGCTAAAACTTGACCTGCCCTGACAGGATGATGAAAACTCAATACCATTCTCCCTGACCCTCCCCACCCCCTACACTCCCCCGAAGAGTCTTGCTTCCTAATGAGTAAGAGTAGTTTAAGCTGCAATTATTTCCTCTTACACTGACTGTCCTTTTCACCCTGATTACTCTTTGGATGTATAATGGGGAGATAGCTGCTTGCAGGCTAGCGAGGAGGTCTGGTGAATGGCAGCAATACATACTTGGGAAGAGTGCATTCCACTCTCAGAACAACCTCCCCAAACTGAATGCAGCTCACAAATGGAGTGGGTAGAGCTTTTTACAATTTTGATTTGAAATGCCACTTTTCTAGTGTCTATAGCTAAAACAGTAAATAATTTTGTGGGGTTTTTTTCCTGCTGCTCTCAGTTTGACATTTGCTGATCCCCTCTTGAATCTACATTTGCAGAACAAGACAACCATTTGTGTCATTAGGCCTTGCTCCTTTTTCGTTGAGTTTAGGGACCTTCTCCAATTTTGTCTCCTTTGACATGAGCAGAGCATCTATTCATCCAAAGGGAACACTATGACACAGTTAGAGAATATGGCTTGGGAACACAGAGGGCATTGTGTCTATGTTTCCTAATTTCAGAAACCCAGAATTGCTTTATTTGCCACACTATCAACCAAGCTCTGGATTACTGGAAACTTTTGTACATTTGTAGTTTTGTTTTAATTGAGATACTACAACTCTGAAGCATCATAAGGTCTACAAGTACCTTGTAAGTCACTTTTATAAAGACTAAACAATAAAAATGTTTTGTATAGTTTGAGGGTTAAGTGAATTTTATCTATTTCTAGCTATTTATTTGAAAAGTATCTGTTTCGCATATAGATATTTCATAACCACTTAATCAAAATAAATCAGTACCTCAGTTATCAGTAACTTTTTCTTAAGGGAACGTTACACACCAGAACAGTGCTGAAACAAAGAATGATAATGATCCTAATTAATCGTGTGTTTCTTGGTAGATGACAGAGAACCTCCATATATATGATTTTGTTTGTTTTTAAAAGTTGACACTATGGGCAAAGAAAGAAGCCTTGGGACAATGAATGGTTAAAAAAATAAATAACTAAAGACCTAAAGATTACACGTACCCAGTGTGATTGGTTGGTTTGCTAATCAAAAGGAAAAGAAGAGTTCTGATTTGGTGGTGGTGGCTTAACAAACCAAGGTACTTGCTGCAAAACCTAGAAACGCAGGAGAATGCCAGATAAAGGAGCCAGGCAAAATGAGAACAAAGGAAAGGAGGAAGAAGAAAGAATATGAAAGGAGACTAGGAGACAACGGCGGGGGCGGGGGGGGGAGGGTGGTCACTGGAAAGAGAAGCAAAGATTTAAACACTAACTAAGAAAATGAGAACATCAGTTACAAAGAAATTGAGAAAGGTAGGGGCACACAGCCCAGCATAACTGAGCAGCCTTCTAGGACACCCACTCCTCAGGACAGCAGGCTCACAGAGTGAAACAATCCAATGCCTGGTTGGTTCCAAGCACCTAGGAGCTCTTTACTTCCTATCGTTCCAGCACAGTCTTTGATCTTCATAGCAAACCCCCTTCATGAGGAATGAAGAAAAATTTGAATCGTGTTTGCTATTTTTTATGCACCAAAACCTTAGGTGTTACCTAAAAAAAAAGAAGTTAACTGAATTTTCCCCATAAAAGAAGTCTACACAGAATCACTCATCTAACAGGGATCACTAAATTTGACATTTCTATCAAATTTATCAGGATACCTCATTTCTCTACTTTGCTGTATATGAGTCGACTAGAATACAGTCAATTCATTATTATGGGAACTACTTAAGATGGGAGGAAAAGTTGATAATCCAAGATGGTAACACAACCCACTGTGATTTATACTTGGTTATTTACATTTGTGTTTTGATATTGTACACTTACCCCTTTGTATTATAGTGATCTGTTTACATTTGTTCTCACCACTAGACTATCAGTGCCTTGATTGCAGGGACCATCTTAGTATCCAAAACCTAGAGCACAGTCTCTGGCACATAGCTGGGGTTTAATCAATGTTAGTTGAATAAATGAGTGAAGAAATAGATATATCTGATCTAAGAAATCACTGTGAACAAAGTAATGCCTCCACACAATGAAAACACAGCAACACCTGGAAAGCTTAACTACTTGTCTCTCAGACTGCTGTGAAGCCCCCAACCTCAACCCAAGTGCCCTACTGTAAATCTTTCCCCAGAACAACGGAAGTGGTTAAGTGTTCAGGTGTCAAAATGCTACCCCACTGGGCTGCAGGCTGCATACAAAGTTATATTACATTGAGTTTGAAATGCTAACAAAGCAAGTAATTAAGCTGAGTAAGTGCTAACTTGCTTGAAAGCAAGATTGGAAGCTGATAAACCAGAATGCTGATAATTAAGAGTTGATTATACAGCTTTGTTGTTTCTCTACCCTGCTAATAGCCTCTCATTCTTGGCGTGTAATGATTTCTTCCCCGCGAGGGGGAAAAAAAACCCAACCATCAATCTTCTGCACTTTTTCTCTGCCATCCTGGGTAAGGCGTGACCTGGTCCTTTCCTAAGCTAAATCCTCCACGTGTGCTCATCACCCTTTTCTCCTTCCTAGTCTATCTCTCGCATCCTTTACCTCTCTCTCTCCACTAATTTCTTCTCTTCTGTTTACAAACATGCTCAGGGGTTACCAGCCTTTAAAGGGAAAAAAAAAAAAAAAGCAAGGCAGCAAATGAGAGTGTATGAGAATCTTTCCTTATTCTACAGTCCCTTAAGCCTCCGCCATCTTTCTTCTCTATGTTCTCTAAACTCTTGGAAAAGGAATCTGCATTCCTTGTGTCCTTAGCTTAACTGCTGATTACTTCTTATTCCCTTAAACTCTTCTACTGGTTTCAGCACTCTAGTGAAGCTCTTTCAGAAGTTATCGATGTATTCTTAATTATCAGATTCCAGAATCTTCATTTTCCTTGATTTTTCAGCATTTCACATTGTTGACCTGCCCCTTTTCTGAAATATGTCTTTTTGTGACTTCCGTAACATTTTACCTTTCTGGTTTTCTTCTCACTTATGACTTCTTCTCTCCTTCCCTCTCTTCCTTCTTTCCTTCTTTCTTTTCTTCCTTCCTTTTGGTAAGAGAGGCGAAGAAAGAAACTAATATTTATTGACATTTAAAACAAATTACATGCCACGTGTTTTGCCATATTTTCAAATATTACCTCCTTTTGTCCTCACATCAACCCTAGGATATAAATATTATTACCCCCACTTAAGATGTTATTTATTTACTTATTTATTTATAATTGTGGTAATACACACATAATATAAAATGTATCATAATAATCATTTTAAGTGTACAGTTCAGTGGCATTAAGTACATTCACATTGCTGTGCAACCATCACCACTACCCATCTCCAGAACTCTTTTCATCTTGCAAAACTGAAACTCTGTGTTCATTAAACAATAACTCTGTTACCCCATCTCCCCAGCCCCTGGCAACCACACTTCTACTTTCTGTATCTATCTCTCTGTATCCACTCTAGGTACCTTATGTAAGTCGAATCATATAGAATTTGTCTTTTTGTGACTGGCTTATTTCATTTAGCATAATGTCTTCAAGGTTCATCCATATTGTAGCATGTGTCAGAATTTCCTTCCTTTTTAAGGCTGAATAATATTCCATTGTAGGTATATATCATTTTGTTTATCCATTCATCCATTGATTATCCCCATTTTATAAATGGTGAAACAGTGGCTCAGACAAGTAAAATAACTCGTTGAGTTCACATAACTTTTCCCTATGGAAGCCTTCTTCTAAATTCTCTCTTTAGTTTTATTCTCTCTCTCTCTCCTCTTTGCTAATCTTATCCCACATCTTAAATTATAATCTCCTTATGGAGATTATAATTTAAGATGTGTAAATCCTACACTTAACCTTAAGTGTTAAGTGTATATCCTACACTTAACCTCGGTACTGAATCCAGTTCCATATTTCCAGTAGATCCACCAGAATCTCCCTCTGATACCTTTGACTCACTATGTACCAAACAAACCCGTCATCATTTGATCCTCAAAATAGGCTTGTCATTCTGACATTCCTGTTGCTGTTAATGATGACAAATTCCCCAGTCACCTGGACCTAAACCTCTGAGTCATCCTTGAGCCCCTTTTCCTACATTCCCCCAAATTCAGTGTCATAAAGTCCTGTCAGTTGTGCTTCCCTAATCCTATTCATACCCATTTCAGCCTTGCTGTCCCTGTAGAAGAGGTCCTATAGCGAGGTGGATCTAAGAGCTTAGGTTGGGTTCAAATCCCAGCTCATCCACTCCCTGGCTTGGAGAAGAGGGAGGGTGTTGAACTAGTCACCTGACCTCACAGAGCCTCAATTTCCTCATCTGTGGGAGAAAGCCCAATGTGCAAGGTATTTTGATTAATAAATGTGATAATATTTATAAATAGCCCAGCACAGGACTTCCGTGGTGGCACAGTGGTTAAGAACCCCTCTGCCAACGCAGGGGACACGGGTTTGAGCCCTGGTCTGGGAAGATTACACATGCCGCAGAATAACTAAGCCCATGCGCCACAAGTACTGAGCCTCAGCTCTAGAGCCCGTGAGCCACAACTACTGAGCCTGCGAGCCACTACCACTGAAGCCTGTGCGCCTAGAGCCCGTGCTCCACAATGAGAAGCCACTGCAATGAGAAGCCCATGCACCACAACAAAGAGTAGCCCCAGCTCTCCGCAACTAGAGAAAAGCCCGCATGCAGCAACGAAGACCCAACGCAGCCAAGAAGGAAGGAAGGAAGGAAGGGAGGGAGGGAGGGAGGGAGGAAGGAAGGAAGGAAGGAAGGAAGGAAGGAAGGAAGGAAGGAAGGAAGGAAGGAAGGAAGGAAATTTATAAAAAGAAAAAGCCCAGCACAGTACCCAGCATTTAGTAGACGCTAAGTGGTAATTCTTCTCTTTTTAAATTCTATCTTCCTACTTCTAGTTCACTAGCCTTCTTCCCTCATAAGGAGTTTTCTTTTCAGTATTTAGTTACCTGCAGGAAACAAACCACTTTTTTTAGCATTATGTTTTATTTTACAATGCCCTGGATTCTATATACCAATCAGAAGACAGTGATTGTGTTCAGAGTTGATGCTTCATATTTGTGTTTGAGACTTGATTTGACATTTAGAATTCCTAAAACAATCTTGGAAGGAATTTCCATCTATTAAACTGCTACATCAAAATTGTCTTATACAAAACAACTTAAAACTGCAAGATTTATTGAGCCCAGTCTCATTTTTGAAGACTGTTATGAAGTCAGTGAAGTGAGATTTCCATGATTAAGAACAGTTGGAGGGATTAATGGAGAGGTGGCATGAGCTTATTGATAACTTTGAGTGTACCAAGAGTTTTAACTGGGTTAAGTGGAGTCAGCAAATATTCCCCCCCTGAACACCAAAGTACAATTTGGCAAGAAAACAGGCCAACTTGTGCATTTTCAGCAGAAGGGGCACTTGGGTAGAAGGCTGTCTTCTGTTCATGGAGTAAGGGAACGTAGGCAAATTAAATCCCAACTTTCTCATCAGCAGTCTGCACTCCGGGGAGCTGTCCAGAGTAGCCAGGCCATGTCCAGCTGCACTGAAGATAGAAATTCCATGTATGGATCCTGAACTGTGTTTCTTACGTAGCTGGGTTGCTGGGTCTCAGAAAACCCACTAACCCTAACAACAAAACCGGCAAATAATCTTTTATCAGTGGTTTGGAGAAAGGTTTTAATAACAAGTAGGCATGGGAAAGTTAGACTTGTGATGCAGCACTTCAGATTGATCCTTTCCTTTCATGTTTCAGAATGGTAAGCAAGGAGGCAGTGAAGATGGGGATGGTGTTAGTTCCCCATCTTGTACTAGACATCCAGGCATAGCCATGTATATAATTCTGTAAACTCAACCGAGCATTCCTTGAGATGGCTGCTCCCTCATCGGCGAACGCATGGCCACCCTTGGTACCACACTCCAGTTTCAAGCTAATGGTCCAGGCATGTCGAAGATGGCCAATCTATCCAAACACTTGGGTTGGATTCACTACTTCTGTCTCATTCCTGAAGTATGTAATCAAATTCTAAAGACCGATTGCTTGGTGTTCTTATTTTTCTTTTGCACAGCAAAAGCAGACAATGCTACCGAATGCATAACTTAGCAGTTCATTTGCTACTTACTGATGTTTTGTGTTTTATCTTTCCCTCATGAGTAAATGTGAATGCTTGTATGTTGTCTTCTGAGTTTTTCTTCTGATAGCCTCCTTTCCCGTCTCTTCTCAGACTTTCTGTTCATGAGCTCTAAGAATGGCATTCTCTGGTGTTCTGTGTTCATGTTCTATGAAAATGGCAGACTCTGCTACTCACTTATTTACCCATAACTAACTATCTTGCCCTCAGTCCTATTTTTCTCTCATTTTGCTTGAGAATCTTCGTTCTCTGGTCTCCACATTGAGTTGATAAGCTCTAGGAATCCAGTGGCTGACTGGGGTTTAAGTTGGTTTGGTCCCAATAGTACCTTAACAGAATCCTCCTTCCATTCCTTTATGAGTTGGATTCCTCAAACTCTTCTGAATGAACCATTGTGATTTCCTCTAAGGTGATTTATTAGAGTTGGGTCATGGAGTTCAGAATGAAAGTATAAAGTCAAAAATTCAAACTCACGTTTTTGGGGGATGAGTGGGTAAATAAACTCTTATAGGATATTGTAATCATTTATTTGGCTATTCTCTTTTTCCCCTGCCCTAGCCCCCTAACACAGTAAAATTAAATTTTATAAATGTAGCTCAAGATTCAGCAATGACTCTATTTGATGTTACACTGCTGCCATGCTCTCAGACATCTCTCCCCCTCACTTTTTTTCCACTCCATGTACTGGCCTCAGAGCAGAGGGTTCAAGAATAAATGTATTACCAAAATGAAGGAAACAAGACTTTGAACTTCAGAGTGAAGAACTGTAAAGTGGCCAAGAGTCTGATTACCAGTCAGGCTTCTAGATGGTTTATTAATGAAGCAATGGATTATCCACAAGGGGAAAGAAATGCCATTAGTGTTTTACTCTAGGCACAGAAGTTCCTATTTAAGGAAAAGTAAATGCATAGCATGCACCATGTCAGAAAACTAATTTTAATGTTAACAATGAGTTGAGTAGTCTCGTAGTGATGAGAAAATATTCCAGGCTTCATTGCTTTCCACAAATAAGTTGCTGGAAGTAAAGGAGGTGTGCTATTTCAGTACCAATTTAGCAATACCTCTGCTCTATTATCAGCAACATGCACAGTTGGTTCATGGCGGAACACAAGCCACTCTTGTCTGTGAATAAGCATCAGGCTGACTGTGCAGGATGATAATTGCTCTGCCTTCACTTCCTTTGGCACCTACTGATCTCTGCTAAGTGGTTAGTAAAACATTTTTGTAGGAATGTCAAGCGCTTCGAAAGATTTGAAGGACTTAGTTTTTGACTGCTCTTCTTCTTACGTGTAAGTTTGAGGAAAGTTCATGCAAAGCCATTCCACCGCTGCCATTGCTCCTGGAAGTGTCTTAAATAGTAGAGTGCCAGGGTGTCTGTGCTTGGCATCTTTTAATCAACTGTGTTTTCTTATGTGTTATACTGTGAGACGGGCTGGATGTGTTGGGATATCAGGTGACCGTCTTCAAATGGATGGCAAATTCACTAAAGTGAAAATGATTGTGATAGTTCCCTCATTTCCCCCTGCAGTGTATGTAAAACTGACTTTTAAAGTGTTTGGTGGATAATGGATCATGTAAGGTCAGTACTAGCCATGGCGGCCACGGCTATTATTTTCTCTTTTCATGGGAGGTGCTCAGCAAAATGAGATTGTCACACTCTTTTTCTGAGAGGACAGCGCCAGACAGTTAAAAGCCTCTTCACGTAAGGATGCTATTTCATAAAGACACCAGCACTGGATTATCCCCTTCACTTTAAACTTCTGCCAGCTTGTACAAAGAGATAAAACAAAATAGCCTCGGTCCCAGGGGTGGGGAAGTGCTGGCCAGCTCAGCCTGGGTCCACAAGCTTTCATTTTGATTAGTCACATGTGAGGAAAATTCACTTAGGCTGAGAGGTAAATTTAATACCAGTTATGCCCATGCTGTTCATATCACAACCATTTTCACATGATGCCACTTAATTCCCTAAGAAGCAGAAAGGTAAATCGGTGGCTGGCCAGCAAAGGTGTCACAATGCATTAAGACCAGGACTCGCTGCAGGGGATAATGGTTCTGATTGCTGTTGACTCATGTCTCCACCAACTGCCTCATGTAAAATAAGTGACATTTAAAAGACATCAAGATGTGAGAAGAGGTAAGGGAGAGAAAAAGAAAGAGAGAGGAGGGTAAAAAGTATGCGCTACTAAACTTGCCACCTGAATGTGCAGTTTCTTTTCCACCCTAAGTGGTAGGAAATGATAACTCGACATGCCATGGGTGACCTGCACTAAGCTTTTAACTTCCTGTCTTGTGTTTTTAGAGAAAAATCTGTAAAATTGCTTCTGGGAACTGCTCCAACATGTTATCATTTATTCCAATTTAATTTTTTCTAAGTTTTATTCTTTTGCCCTCAAATATCAGTCTATTCATCTCTTTGAAAGCTTGAGGGCTGAATCAAGTTAGGCAATGGTAGACAAGAGGCAGTCTACTTTCTGAAGGCCCATTTATGTCTGTTTTTATAAAGAGAATCAAATTCCAGTTTACAGTAAGCATATGCTTCAGTTGACATCTGTTTCTAAGACTTGGACGCTTTGTTTGCATAACAGTCACCAATAAATGGCCTTGTTTTAAGTCTGCTCACTGAGTTGTATGTGGGTTGTTCAGCTGGGGATTTTAGTTGCAGCTGATCCCCTACCGCTCATAGCTGATAGGAAGGGGGAAAATCCGAGAAGCCCAGTCCTATTTATTAATGCAGATTTTAACATTCTCAATGAACCACTTATCCAGTGTGATTCGGCAACCAAATCCTTATTTGCTCAGGGAGAGGAGGGGGTGTTCTTCAAAGTGCTGAATTAAAGCTTACCAGCTTTTTTTTTTTTTGGAGGGGGAGGGGATGGGGAGGAAGGAGAGAGAGCAAGGCCCTTTCTTTAGCCAGTCTCTAATAATTCAGAGTACAATGAGAGTGAATCTTTAAACAGGACATCATAAAACAAGCTTATGTTTAATGAATTTGTAAACTAAGAGTATCAGACGTTTGTAGAGCTCTAAATGTGGGCCTTTTGTGCAAAGTCTTGATGCTTTTTTTTCAACACCACTTAAATATCAGTTTAGAGTTTGATAGAATGGCTGTGTATCCTTCATTCATCTAATTTTGTTTCACTTTAAAGCATACCTCATTCCACATGCCTGGGAAACAGGAGCAATATTCAGATATTTCAAGATGTCCATGTGACTATCTTTAGGATCATTAGTGCTAATTAAAGAAGTTGCTACTTGTGTTAAGCTGCTTCAAAAACAAAGCTAATCCGCAGTCTACATAAATCTGCCCTTTCTCCCCCTGCCCCCCGAAAGGCATGCCAGCAGTTAAAATATTAAAAGTTCAAGGATGAAAAAAAAAAAGTCCAAGGATGGCATCTATGTGCCCCAGAAGGTAAACCTGATTAATAGAGGGTTTTACTATAATTCTCAGATTTCTATAGAGCAAGTCTGACTTTTGTATATTTGAAAATATAGTATTCACTGACTTTAGCATACTGAACTTTTTCCCCTGAGTTATTGTGTAATATTCAGTAATCATTTATAAAATGTGTGTAACATTTTTCAAGGGGATTTACATATCAACTTTTCCTAGTGGAATCAACAACAGTAGCATGAAATGTATCTATTCCATTTACTCTTATCCAGTGCTCCTACTTTCTTTTTCCCTTTAATTTTTATATATGGTAAAAATTTCATTGAAGAGAGATTTTAGATGACAGGACTGTAATTTTAAACCCAATAGAAGAGGTGTAAGCAATTTGAGCTTAGCTGAAGCATAATCTTAGGTTGTCAAGAAGAAACCCATTCTCCCTATGCTAATCAATCAGTGTATCAACCAACCAATCATCTCTTCAGCTTAGCATATATCCTAAGGTTTGATATATCTATTAAATGCCCATCATGCAGCTGGTCTCTGGATGATGAGATTCCCCCTATCTTGGCATTTGGCGGCCGACGACTGAGCTATCACAGCCTCAGATAAATACCAAGCTGGAGATTTCAATCCCATTCCTGAGTGCGGAGACAATCCAGAAACGTGGAAAATATTCTTAGAAGAGAATACACAGAAAATTACATTTCTCAATGCCGTGTTGTGTGTGGAAATTGTATATATTTCATGATTTCCCCTCCCCGGACACAACAAAATAAAATAAAATGACTCTTTTATTATGATTGGAATGCTGGTAATCGAAAGAATTGTTGCAGTCTGCTTTGAACTCTTTTTTTTTTTTTTTTCCGCTGCGTTGGGTCTCTGCTGCTGTGCGCAGGCTTTCTCTAGTTGCGGCGAGCGGGGGCTACTCTTCGTTGCGGTGCGCGGGCTTCTCATTGCGGTGGCTTCTCTTGTTGTGGAGCACGGGCTCTAGGCGCACAGGCCTCAGTAGTTGTGGCACGTGAGCTCTACAGCGCAGGCTCAGTAGTTGTGGCGCACGGGCTTAGCTGCTCCGCGGCGTGTGGGATCTTCCCGGACCAGGGCTCAGACCCGTGTCCCCTGCATTGGCAGGCAGATTCTTTACCACTGCGCCACCAGGGAAGCCCTGCTATGAACTCTTAATTGCAAGACAAATTACATGTAGGTATTTGAATAAGTAAGAATAGTGACCAATCAGATGATAAATTTCCTGATAACAAACAGAAGCTCAATTTTATAAAACAAGGCACATAATCATTGTAATTCTGGGGAAAGGGGTCACTGTTTCCAAAGATTGTACATTGCTTCCTGGTCTCAATTCAGAGGTTCTGATATTAGATGAGCTACAGCTGAATGTGTCTATAGCCTCTTCCACCAGCCATGGTTTGGAGACAGTGAGTGTTTCCATAAAACTGTTTATAGAGAAATAGAAACCAAAAGGACTTAGATTTAATTGCTAAGAGCCTGTGACTATGTTGAAATTGGAATGTGTATGATTCATTTCTTCAACCACTGATTTACACCTGGAAGGTAAAATTCTTTCCACAAGATGCAAATTCAAATCATGATGTCTTTCCTACACTGTTGTTCAAGTCTCTTACTCTGAAAAGAGAAGCAAAGTGAGGTATTAGGGCATTGCGGTCCTAACCCAAGCTCAGCCGCTGACTAGCTAAGCGAGCCCCTTAATTCTTTAGGCCTTACTTCATAAATTGAGATTTCACTAAAGTGCCCATGAAAAGTAGGAAGTAATTATTGTCATCATATGTAAACACTATTTCATCTTCTTCCATAAGGTTATTGTTTTTCATGTCAATTATGGTATGAATTTCGCCTTTTACTATACTGTTTGCTCAGCCAAAATCTCTTTAGTGCTATTGGGCAACATAAACTGATGAAAAAGATATTCCAGGCTAAATACAACACTGGGTTTGAAGCCATGTTTTTCAGTCATTTGTTGAGGCTGGGGCCAAGGAAGAGGAATGATGGAGTTCACAGTAACGTGAACTCTTTGCTGCTGGAGAGAGAAGGGAATCTGTTTTCTGTCCTGAGAAGTCCAGCATGAGTCCACAGAGACCATGATGACTTCTCCACTCTCAACAACTCAGCCCATGCACTTTGATCTCAACTTAAGAACACTCCTGTGTCCTGGTGTGAAAGGGCCGGTAACAATATAACAGCTCTAGAATTTCTGTATTTTTCTCAACAGAAAGATAACCGTGGTGTCAAGTCCAGAGCAATAGTTCAGTTTAAATAGTGTATTTTGAAGGCCCTTCTCAAGGAGTTGTGATTCTCGGAGAAAACACTTTGCTATATGGGCTAAGGTTACAAATTTTATCGTAGCAAAGAGAAGGGGCCAAAAAAAAAAAAAAAAAGCAACAGAGAGAATCATTTTCTGTATCTCAAGTCACTTAAAGGGCCCGTTCTGGGACTCACTCCAGGCTGCTCTGATTAGAGACCTGCATGTTTGTCGATATCCACAGATAAGTCCCACATATGAGTACCCATGACATGTGCTCCGCTGAATGAGGCAAAAGGATCGATTTAGAGAAGGATGGCCTATTGAATGTGGATTCTTTGTTGCTGGCCTGGAAACTTGTGAACATGCACCTTTCAGGCCCAGGACAGCCTTACTCCCCGGAGCATCTATCCTGTCTTCTGGTGATAATTGTCCTGCCAGCTCTGCAGATTGTGGATGTAGATAAGAAAGCCAGTGAAAGTGGATTGAGCCAGTTAGAAACTTATCCACACTAGAATTGACCTGTGATTGCACTACCAGGTAGAATCAGGTCCTAAGTAGATACATCATATGAAGCTCAGCAAATAGATCTTGTAAAAGAAGAAGGATTCATTTTTCATTGTTGTGAGTTCCAGGTTTAGAATGTTTTGCTACCGTTCTGCATGAATCCAGCATGCCTTCACATACATCATGTAAACATGCCACAGAGAAGTAAGAGAAGCAATGAGCTCCCTGTCCTGAAGGTGTTATGTTCGAAGACAACATAAAGAAATAGATCAAAGTATTTTTTATGAAGGCTTGAAGGTAGTATCAGCAAAATTTCTTTATCAGAGTATGATTAATGTTTGCTTTTCTATTATGAATTCTTTTAAATGGAAAAGGGGGGCGAAAACTGCAGTGAAAATTAAAGAGGAGGAGATAAGATGAAAGGGATAAAAGGGAAACTGAAGGGGAGGGAAGGAAGAAAGTAATGGACAAAGTAAGGGGCTCCACTGGGGGCACGGCTGTGGTCTGTCTGCTCTCTGGGCCCAGTCTACATTTTAGGGAGGGAGTTCCTTCAGCTTAGAATGTTTTGGGGCTTGAGAGGCAGTATTCACCCAAACATCAGGCCCCAAGGGTTGACCACTGTTGTAGTCAGCTTGCGCTGCTGAGACAAAATGCCAAAGACTGGATGGCTTCTCACGGTTCTGTAGGCTGGCAGTCCAAGACAACACAGTTTCTGTTGGGGCTTCTCTTTGTGGCTTGTAGGTGGCTGCCATTTTGCCATGTGCTCACATGACCTCATCTTTGTGCAAGCACAGGGTGGGGAGAAGCACTCTTTGGAGTCTCTTCTTATAAGAGTGCTAATCCTATCATATCAGGGCCCCACCCTTAGCACCTTGTAATTACCTCCTTATGGGCTCTACCTCCAAGTATAGTCACACTGCAGGTTAGGGTTTCAACATATGAATCTGCAATTGTAATAACTAAAAAGAATCTCTCCAAAGGTGTCTTTCCAACTCGCTGTTGAAGAGACCACTGTTAACCAGTACATAACCCATGATGCTTATCAGGATTCTGGAAGCATTGTGCCCAGCCATTAAGCAGCAGAGCAGAGGGGAGAAACCAGGCACAGAGGGGAGAGGGTGTACAGTGGTGCTTTATAAACACTCTGAATGGGTGAAAAATAATGACCTCTGACTTCTTTGTGGTTCTTAACTCATGCTGCCACAGATTGGTTGTAAGGTCCATATCACACTGTGATGTGAAAGTATTAATTGAATATGGGCAATCAGAATTTCTATGTGAATAATGACCTAGAAAATAATATTCTGCCCATTCAACAATAGAATGGGGAACCAAGGCTTCACTTGGCTATACAGTTCTCTTGATGGGGTCAGATTTTATTTTAAACCCTGAGGTACATGCATTTTATGTCTTATTTTAGCTCTTAAGGCTGATATGAATTTCTTTAGAGTAACTTAAGAAGAAAGAGAATTAAGGGAGGAAAGATAGGAAAGATGCCAGTATTGTCCTTTTGGTTTCATTTGTGACTTTCTGACAGATACCTTCATCAACCCTCATCTTGAATAGTAACCATTCCATTAAAAACAAACCCATGAATTTAATTAATATTAATGTACCAATGTCAATTTCTTAGTTTTGACAAATGTAAGATGTTGACAATGAGAGAACCTGGGTGGAGGGTAGCCAGCAACTCTCTATACTATCTTTGCAACTTTTTACTTTTCTGTAAATCTAGACTTATTCCGAAATAAAAAGTTTATTTTTAAAACCCAGGTATGTGTGTTTTACAGTGAGCATGTCTGAATAAGAAAGCCCTTAGCTCTACATTTATGGGAGCATTTTCTCAATGATTCTACAAATGAGTGCTCATTTAAATTTGATATCCTGAGAAGCTGATGGCTAAGCCTACATTCATGTCTACCATCAGACAGGTCCCTGGTTGATCAGGCTGAGATGCTCACTTATCTGATATTGAATCAGAAAAAGAGGAGGATTTAGAATTATCTGACTTTTTGGAATGCTACCCAGCAGTAAAATAAAATAAAACAGAATAATCTCTTTGCACGTTTACTAGCCAAAGCATACTGTATCACATTGTAAGTTGCTTTCAAGTTTCTGTTTTCTATTAGGCTTGCCATGTGGTGTATTCATGATCATGTGAAAGTGTCTAATGGTTATTGTAAAATTAGAGGCTGTCCAAACAAAACTTGAAATCCTAAAACTTTCTCTCCAAAGTGTGATAATTCTTAGCTATACTAGTAAACAGTTTGACATGTGTTTAAACATAATTTGATTTTTTTTATCAGATTGTCTTTTTTTTAAAGTATGTCTAACAAAGTAACTATATAATAGAGGAGACAGTATGTGATTTTTAATTTTTATGTTAGTTTCTACCATGTTCTAGGCCCATTTGGATTTTTGAAAAAGAATAAGGTAATAGAAAAATGCGTATGTGAGTCCCTGTGCTTACTGCATTGTTTTACTTATATTTTTGTGTCCATCTTTCCCCCTGAAGAGTGAACTCGTTAAGAGTAGGAAATGTGGCCTCAGCGTCTAGCCCAATTCAGTATATAGTAAGGATTCAGTAAATATTTGTTTGAATGAATAATTGAATAAAATCACATTTAAATGAACTACTTCCACTTTGAAGGGAACCAGATAACTGCCTCTTGATTTACTCTCTTCACTGCCCACGTTTTAGGATGGCCTCACAGTTTGGACTGGTTTTTATCACCGCTATCATTCAGCTATGTATACTACCCTTTCGAATCCATAAAAAGTGTTTAAAAGAAAGAGAAATTGTTCATGTTTCCAAACCTACTAGAATGCATTTTCAAATATGTCAGACACATCTTTGTTAAAATTAAACCAGGGATTGGTTTTGAGCGAATAGCCCTATATCCTTACAGATGCTGTGGATGGATGCATCTAAGCTGCTTATTATATTGATGGGTTTTGCTGCTCTGCAGCAAATGAAAACAGGCAGCTGCTTCCTCCATCAAAGCAAAAAGCAGCCTGAGTTTTTATTAACCAAGTGTTCATTTCTTCTATTGCCAAAATTCTTACACAAAACAAAAGAGCAGTTTTAGCACATTATTGCTTAACTAGACATGAACAACTGACAGCAAGTGATAAGCCTGTCTGCTTTTCACAACTGGTAATCATTTTTGGAATAGATGTTTTAATATAGTTGAATATAAATTTTGTAATTTACATCTACAATGGTACGTAAATTTATAGATCCAGTTTGTTGCAGGAGAATGAAGGCTATAATCACAAAAGGCTTTTCCCAGTGTTGTTTAATTTTTAATGACTATTTGAAAACTGGGGAAGGAAAATGAAATCAAATTCATTTCTTTAAAAAATACAAAAAGATGTTAAAGACAATCATACAAGTTGGTTGGAGCCATTTGTAGATGGCCCCGACAGAGCAAGACCCCTGTGCTTACAGCCAGGACGTGCCTCGCACTCCATTTCCACATTAGTTGCAGTGAGCCACCCAAGCTCGTGTACCAGCAGAAATTTCTGGAGAGCAGACCATCATGTTTTCCTCACATCAATGAATAATGATGAGCAGGGAGACAGCAAGGACAGGGCCTTGGCCGTTTTGCACAGCTGAGATTCCCAGCCAGCTCTCATAATGTTTCCTTTGGTTTCGTTTTTTTAGCTACCTGAATATTATACATTTACTTTCAGATAGAATGGCAGAGAGGGGTTTATTTAAAGTGGGTTTAGACTGAACCTCAGCAAGAGGGTTGCCTTATTTACCAAGTCAATTTGCTAAATGGTGTGTTACCTTTTGGAACTTGCTAAAGGTAATTCCTGCTATAAAAAGGGGAGGTGGTCCTCCTCATCCTCCTTCCTAAGAGGAGGAATTTGGAATGAAGGCAGTTTTGAAATGCTGGTGTCTTCCAAATGACACTACTAAATAAACGAGTTCTGTTGCCTAACTAGCCTAATGCCAGGGCCGTTTTAATAAATGTACATTGTGGCTTTGGCATCTGTAGCATGTGACTCCTAAATACCATTTTCTCTCCAGGGGGGCTTTCATAAATGCACAGAACATGCACTCCACATGAAACACAAAGTTTTCAATTTGTTTGGAATTCAGTATCAGTGTTTACCCAGAAGTGAGATGAAACTGGACTCCAAGGCAGGAAGCTGCTGTAGAAATCAAATTCAGGAATCATAGGTAACTGGAGGAGGACCACACCCTCCTTACTCTCCTTTGGTGTGCCATGTAACAAGTGTGTGTCTACATGGGTGAAGTGATTAGATACCTAACATAAGGAACACTAACAATTATTTCTAATACTTTCCTCTTTGTTCCACTCCATCCGACATACTACTGCTCTTACATGATGTTTCAAGACACAAGACAGTCCTATTTTTAAAAGGGTGATCCTACGCTGAGGACACTGAGCGCTGAGGGCCTTGGGGGAGGATGTTACTTGGAGTAAAACTGGCAATACAAATCTTCCCTTTTTTTTTTTTTGCCTATGGGAAGGATGTGCTGCGTTACTGGGGGAACCCAGGCCATGTTTCCCTCCTGCTCAGAGCTCTCTGGTCTGATTTCCTGGGTCTACCTTTCAGAGAAATGACTGTTCTCACTTTCTCACATCCTCTCTGACCAATGGAGATGGAACATTTACTCACCCAGAGAGCTCACACTGGGAGATTCTTCTACCTGCGCTTTGAGACCTTGGGAGAATTTCTTCTGCCCAAAAGGTAGTTTGTTACTCTGAGGAAGTAATACGTTTGAGGAAAAAATACAGCATATATCTGAGAACTGTGCTAAGTATTGGAAAAGGAAAAATTGGACTTGAGGAGGTTGTCTGTTACTAATATGCTGGATTAAGTAAATAAAAAGCTATCACAAGTAGAATATATAGATGTAGAGTAGTTCTTTTCTGAAGCTGTGAGATTTAATTAACAAAGGCAGTTCTAATTCAATAGAAGTGGACATGTTATGACGACTTGATCTCTAAGATGGTTTTGAATCCTTTCTAAAATATTTCCTGAATTATAGTACAAATAAAACATTTTAACCAACCTAATTTCTTTAAAATGTCATGGACTAAAGCCCACTGACGATTTTATAGCTTTAGTTTGGAAATGCACAATTATAACGATCTACAGGCATTGAATTTAGAGCTGGAAGGGTCCTTGGAAATCAATTTGACCCTTCCAATTTATTCTTGAAACTAGAGCCCAAATATGATTTGTCCAAAGTCCCAAAATTAGTTGCTGAAATGAGTCATGAGAACTAGAAACTAGCCCTTTTGATTGCAGAACCAGCCACCAGGGTTGGGGCAATTAGTGTAGTGCTTAAGAGACTGAGATTAAGAGACTGAGATTTAGAGACTGAGTAGGTGGGCTCAAACCCTGGCTATGCCATTTAAACTTTCTGTGCTTTGGTGTACCTCGCTGTGCCCCTTAGCTGGCCATAACGACAGTACATACCTTATAGGGTTGTTTTAAGGATTAAATGAGATAATCTATATAAAGTACACAGCTCAGTGTTTGCCAGGTCGTAAGTGTTCGATAAGTAATGCTAATAACAACAACAGTAACAAACACTAATTGCACTTACTTGGTACTCTTATAGTTCATTCAATCCTCATGTTACCGAGTCCAAGCTTATACTGCTTGCTGCACGAGAGGCCAATAAATCCAGAGACGAGTTGCTGGGGCAAGGGGTCACAACTTTATCTGGAAAGCCAGCAGATGGAGAAGATGGTGCACTAGTGTCCCAAAGAACCGGCTTTCCCAAGTTAGAATTCAGGCTTCTTTTATACTAAAAGGGGAGGGGGTGTGGTTGGTTATTGTAAACTTCTTGGTGTCCCAATCCTTTGTTCTTGCAGCTGTCCACTAAGTCAGGTCACATGTTTCTGTAAACCTGCAACAAGCAAGTGTTATTCTCTGTTCTGTAACTTTTTATCTCTATAAGAATGGAAAATGTTATACCTTAAAGGTCAGAGCCTTGAGGATGTGTTATCCTGTATATTTCAGGCTATAGGCAACATTCTTAACTTGTAGCAAAAGCAATAGAATACAAAGGTTAAAGTAAAAGAAACAGATCCAATTTGGAGTCAGATTTGTTCTTCCCTATTACATTCCCATCTATACTTACAGTGTAGACAGTATTCTTACTACCAGATAAGGAGTTGATGCAAGGAGAGCTTAAGTGACTTGGTAAGGTCCCAAAGCTAATAAGCCTCAGAGCTGTCTTCCAAGTTCACGTCTTCACTGTCTGAGCCGCTGAACCTGTGGCTGTGGCTGCAGTGTGTTCCTTTCTCTCAGTGGTGCTTCAGCATCTTCCTCGTCATGTCTGCATTTCTCATATCACTTAGTTGATTTCGCAGCATCTGCTCAAAAACTGACCATCAGACTGAAGGTTCTAGTCTGGGGAATGCTCTCTGAAGACTCTCTTTCCCTCCCTGCCTCTGCTTCACACTGGAGCCGGGACTCCTTTTGGCTTTCCCTTACCTCATAATCATCAAATTAATAGGTATCTGAATTAAAATTTAAGTTCTAAAATTTAATGCATATCTAATCAAATCACACCCATAAGCCGACCCAGCTTGTAGTTCTAGAAGAATTTATTGTTGAAATACCTGGGCAATTTTTTGTGCCCCTTCACTTCCACATGCTCATTATCTATATCAGTTGGCTTCCCCTGGAACAGAAGAAATAACGTTGCAAAGCAATTCATTTGGACCCTTGTTTTTGCAATCTAGTGGACAGCAGTATAGCACAGAGGTTAAGAATAATGGCTCTAGAGTCAGATTACCTGGATTCAAATTCCAACTCTATGACAAAATAGCTGCCTAATTTGGGGGAAGTTTTCATAACCTCTCAGTGCCTTGATTTCCTCATCCACCTTGTAGTGCCTGGGCAGCAGTCAGCATTCAGGCTGACTTACCCAAGCTCAAACGTTAGAATGTCACCGAGCAAGCTTCCGCCCTCTCACTGTACTGAGCTACACGGACGTTCCCTTTCACCCAGATGTACGCGTGTTCTCCGTGATCTCTCTCCACAAACACAGGGAGGCTTGTGCTTAATAATTACTGTTCAGAGCAAGTCTGTTAATTGGTCAGAGCAGAGGGACAAATATAGAACAAGTATTGTCCATATATATGGAATTCTTACTTAGGATTGATTTTCAAAGTTCCCATAGCTAGGACAGATTTTTCCAGTGTTCAGTTTTGGTTTGATTTTGTGGGTTATCGATTAGGAATAATAATCTCCCTGAAGGTGTCATAAAAATATAATCAAGATTGATAAAATTCCCTGGATAGAAACATGTCAAAATAATAACAAAGGCAATAGCAGCAGCAGTAGCTAACATTATAAAAAAATTTGCAATCTCCCAGGCACGAAGTGTCTTACATGCATTATCTCATTTAATCCTCACAACAATGGTATGAATAGGTACTGTTGTTGCAAGAGGGAAGAGCCAAATCTGACTACATGTTGGACCTGTTTCTTTTACTTTAACCTTTGCTTTCCACTGCTTTTGTTCACTAAAAGGATACTGTCTATACATAACGGCCTGCCTCGGGGAACCCTGCCCCTCTGCCTGAATGTTAAACCAAAGTGCCTTTGTTCAGGGAAACATCCTGACCCTGTCCACCGTGGATTGCTGCAAGAAAGAAGAAATTAACACATCCCCTCCCCGAGGCTGGACATTCCAAGGGATATTTGCAAATCTTATGGCCTTTTTACTTTATTTTTTTTTATTTTAAATAATTAATTAATTAATTAACGTATTTATTTTTTGGCTGCGTCGGGTCTTCGTTGTGGTGCGCGGGCTTCTCATTGCGGTGACTTCTCTTGTTGCAGAGCACAGGCTCTAGGCGCGCAGGCTTCAGTAGTCGTGGCGCTCAGGCTCAGTAGTTGTGGCTCGCGGGCTCTAGAGCACAGGCTCGGTAGTTGTGGCGCACGGGCTTAGTTGCTCTGAGGCATTGGCCTTTTTACTTTACTTGCTCATCTCCTCCCCCATCTCTGTGCTATAAAAGAAACTGGCATCCAAACCCCGATAAGATGGGGATGTTTTTGTTTTTTTTAAGATAGTAGTCTTCTTTTTAAATTTTATTTATTTATTTATTTATTTATGGCTGTGTTGGGTCTTCGTTTCTGTGCGAGGGCTTTCTCTAGTTGCGGCAAGCGGGGGCCACTCTTTATCGCGGTGCGCGGGCCTCTCACTATCGCGGCCTCTCTTGTTGCGGAGCACCGGCTCCAGACGCGCAGGCTCAGTAGTTGTGGCTCACGGGCCCAGTTACTCCGCGGCATGTGGGATCTTCTCAGACCAGGGCCCGAACCCATGTTCCCTACATTGACAGGCAGATTCTCAACCACTGCACCACCAGGGAAGCCCAAGATGGTTATTTTGAGACACCAGTCTACCGGTCTGCCGGCGTTCCGAATAAAGTCGTATTCCTTGCCTCAACACCTCGTCTCCGATTTCTTGGCCTGTCCTGCGGCGAGCAGAGCGAGCTTGGACTCAGTAACATTATTGCTTGTACTTAACACATGAGAAAACTGAGGCGTTACCCAACAATGCTGCCTAAGGTAGCAACAGCCCCACCCCAGGAGTTATTCTCTATTTCATTAACGTTTTATTTTCTTCACAATATCTATCACTATCTAAAATTACTTTGTTTATTGCCCCTATTAATCACTGCTGTATCCCCAACTCCTAGAACCGGCCTGGCTGCCAATAATTGTTTGTTGAATGAATGAATGAGGCTTAAAAAGTTTAGGTACTTGCCCAAGGTCACATAGCCAGTAAGAGCCAGTATTCAAGCTGAACTCTCTTTAACTCTAGAGCGTGAGGTGTGGTTCTTTATTGTAGCTTTTTATAGCTTGAAAGCCCCCTAGCATAATCTTACCCAAGGCTAGTATTTCGTGGATGAGGATACTGATGCTCAGAAAGGCGAAATTACTTCCCGGTATCACACAGACTGTTAGTGGTAGACCCAGAATCAGACCCCAGGCTGCTCGCTGGGTTTTTGTACCATGAATTCAGCCTGAGGAGGAGGTCATGTAAAATTGAAGGAAAATCCTATACGTATGTGCTGTACATCATCCGCCCACTTCTTCATGCCATAAACCTAAGTCACACTTGACACTTCCCTCTCTCTTACCACCCCCTTCATCTAATTAACTAATAAGTCTTGTCAGTGTATCTTCTAAATATAGCCCAGATCTTTCCACTTTTCTTCATCTCCACTAACCATCACCCAAGCCACCATCAGCACCCAGCTAGGTAATTGTAGTAGTCTCCTGCCTAGTTTCCCCCACCTCCTCTTGCCCCTTTTTAATCTATTTTCTCTAGAGTAGCCGGACTGATCTTCTAAAATGTGGATCTGGTTATATCACTCTGCCGCTTAAAACATATTTATTTTAAGGTGCAATTTAAAATTCTTAATATGGCTTTTGAGCCTGTGGGGTCTGGCCCCTAAACACCCCTCCAGTCTCATCCTACCTATTCCTTTCTCATTTATTCTACAGCTCCATTGACCCTGTTTCCATTCCTGGAACATCACACTCTTCTTTTCAAAGCTTTATTTCTTGGTGCTCCCCTTCTGTGGACCATTCCCTCCAGCCCTGTGCCCCTCTTCCTCCTCTACTTGGCTGTTCATCCTCTGGGTCTCAGCCTACATGCCATTTCTACAGAGAAGTGTTCCCTGATGGACTCCTCCCAACCTCCCCTCCAACCAGATTAAGTCCCCTATGATTGGTTCTCAGAAGCACCCTCTATTTTTCCTACACAGCATTTATTACAGTTATAATTAGGGACATTATTTGTGTAATTGTCTGTCTAATAGTCTCCTTCCCTAACAAGACTGAATCTCCAGTGACCGTGCTGTATCATTCCCTGCTGATCCACAGGGCCTGAAACATAGTAGATGCCCAATAAATATTTATAGAGCATTCTGTAGTCATCTTATGGATTTCTAATCTGGGTTGAAGCATCAGTGACAAAGCAGAAATGTTTAAGGAGAAGGAGACAGAGCATAAACACTGAAAACAGTCCAAGAGGTTTACCTACCCATTCCAGCCATTTTAGTAATATCCACTGATGCATTTCTTCTTCCAGAAGAGTCAACGGCTTAGCTAAAGGTGTGCTGGGCTCTCCGTTTAAGTCTCAGGTTTGAAAGAGGCCTTACTTCTGACTCCTGCATGATAGACATGATCATTTAGATGGAGGAGGGTAAAGAAAGCTGCTGCTTGCTGTCCAAACATCAGCTGAGCACAGAAGAGCCATGTCTCTGCTGCAAGAGCTACGTGTGTTGTCATCATGGGGCAAGTACAAGCTGTTAGAGTGAGAAGAGGGAGTCAGCAGTGCTGCCTGTCAGATGCTTTCTGTCAGAGTCCCAGGACTTGTTCCTAACACGGACTACAGGGAAGCAAAAAGCTCTCAAATGGAAGTGATCTAGAAAGACCCATGCTTGGCTAGAGACTCATATCTCAATATCTACAGACAGTTAATTTTAGGATTTGTTCAGCCTTTGGGTTAATGATGAATGTGTTTGTTTCTAAATTAACCACAAAACTTGGCATTTAAAGTAATTCTAAACAAGCTACTTCAGAGATGAGAAAAAAGTGGTTACATACATGAAATAGATCACATCACCAACTTTGCCCCTCATTATTTCTACATAGACAGCTAATTTTTCATATTTTAGTGTTGGCTGACTATGGGTTTTCTGAAGTCTAACAGATTCAATAGGCCCAGTTCTGACAGAACTATCTGTAGGGAATAAAACCTTTGTTCAAAAAAAAAAAGGAATGAAACCAAATGACCATGGAAATCTAAGAATAATATTCTTCTTCTTCCACATAGAACTCTTGTTTAGCTAATGCTTTTATGGAAGTCCAATGGATGAAAAAGGTCTTTTCTCCTGTGAGTTAAAGTAATTCAATTTATACAGAAAGCACTAAGGAATAGGAAGTCATGTGACTGAATAACTTTTAAGGAAGTGTCCTAATTCATGGCATATGTTTTAGAAAACAAGTTATCTAGAATAAGCCATTAATTAAAATGTTTTGTAATGCTTTGGGGGGGATCAATACTTTAGCTGCTGTAAATGCCAGTATGATCATTCTGCTCTGCCTCATCAGATGATGTCAAGAATATAGCAAAAGTGCCTATAATTGATTGATAGAACCCTACAATATTGTTAATGGAGTATAAAAATCTCGAGAAAAAAAAAACCCTCACCATTAGCATCCTTGGCTTGTATGTCCTTCTAAAAATTATTCTCATCACTTTTCCAATGAGTTTCTCTCTGTTACATGAAGCAGAACCACTGTTAAAGGGATGTTTGTAAGACATAAACCCACAAGGATGACAAAATAGGAGAACATACAACATAATTTTGGAAGCCAAGAAGCACATGGATGAGACGTCATTGACTTAGCAGATATTAGAAAGCCAGCAATTGGGAAAGTTGAGAACCAACCCAGTTCATACCTGAAACTTTGAAAGGCTCAGGAATTGGTGTCACCAGGTAATTCTAAAAGTAGGAGTTGAGGGGGCGCTAAAATAAGGAGGATTGATTGAAAATGGGTTAAGAAGCAGTAATTTCCCCATTCCAGGCTACTGGGTAACTAACTTCCCCTTCTGCACTGCCAACAGAAGAGGAGGTTTATTCTCTGGAGAGGGTTAAATCAAGGGTTTTTAGGTTGGAGGACAATAGGTACAGTTGAAATCAGAGAGTGCACCAAAAGCAGCGTGGAGGGACTAGGTTAACATATGCTGACTGATTGCTGAGCCTCTCCACTCACACCCCACCCACACTCCTCAGCCCTCTTCACCTCCAATCAGCTTTTTATCTTTCTACAATCACATTTATGTAAACAACAAAGAACTACCAGATGTATCTGAGGAAAGCTTTTAATGTGACAGGTACCAAAGCCAGTAAACAGAAAAAAGCAACATGAGGAAGACAAACTATGTAAAGATAAGAAAACTTAAACTATAATTGATATTTTCAATTAATTTTTAAAAAGTATTGCATTCATGAAACAGGAGTAAGATGCTCTGAAAAAGAAATATTCAGAGAACTACCACCAACGATAGCATAAATGAAAAAAACAATAAAAGAGCTGGAAGATCAAGCTGAGAAAACTTCCAAGAAAGTAGAAAACAATAAGAGATGGAAAGCAGGAGAGAAAAGATAAAAAAATTAGAGGATGAGTTCAGGAGATTCAACATCCAAATCATAAGTTTCAGAGAAAGAAGACGTAAAAATGGAGGTAAGGAAATAATCAATGGAACTTCCCAAGAACCTTTTTTCAGGAATTGAAAAACATGGAGTTTCCAGATTGAAATCACCATTGAATCATCTAAGCTCTCTAACATTTACCTTCCACACACTTTTTTTCAAGAAGCTGCCGGAGCCTGTGTTACACTAAAATGAGGAAGTAAATCAAGAAAGGAAGACAAAGCATAGAGGACACGAGAGACGGAACACAGCAGAAGGGCAAAAGGAAGCCTGGAATGATAGGGAAGATGGATTTCAGGAGATCAGAGCTACACTGGTACACTAAGTATATTGGGCGTCCAGTCCAGACCTAGGCAGGTCAGGAAACACAGGAGATATTTCCTAATGAAGTTGATAGAATACCTCATGTGAGTGACTGTATTGAAAGGAGAAATCAACAACTGGATTTTGAGATTGAATACAAAATCTTAGCAAATGAGAGGAAAAAAATGACAATTATAAACTCCAGGGGGGGGAAAAATTATGCATGAGAGAAAAACCAATCCTAGTTTACAACATAGCTCAGTTGTTTTTTTTTTTTCATGGTTATAATAAAATTGACAATGAGTAGTGACCTTACCAAATTATAATATATCTGTATTAGGAAGATGGTGATGGTGGATGGTTGAGGAGTGTGGTATGTGTGGTGTGGGGAGAGGAGTAGAGATAAAGGCAAAAAATGCTTACCTTCCATAATGGGGGTCATTAGATTTTGCCTAAACCTGAAAAATCAAGAAGTAACATTATAAACATGTATGTAGAAAAATGTAATTACCAGAAGAATCAGCCAAAAGAATTGAAAGCAGTAATTCCTGAGGAAGGAGAAAGATTGGGCAGACGGGCTGGGTACTACTGTTTTGTCTTAATCATTCTCATAAAACTCAGTGGCTCTTTAAACTATGTATGTGTATAATTTCTTTAAAAATAAAATCTTTTTTAAAAGACCATTACATTCTCATGTAATAGAATGAGAAAACTTTTTAAGATAACAGCTTTGAGATATAATTCACATACCATACAATTCACCTACTGTTTTTTTAGTATATTCACAGAGTAGTGGAACCATCATCACAATCAGTTTTAGAATATTTCATCACATCTAAAAGAAACCTCATACTCATTAGCAATCACCCCTCATTTATTCTGGACATTTCACATAAATGGAAAAATAAGACATAAACATGTGGTCCTTTGTGTCTGGCTTCTTTCACTTAGCATAATGTTTTCATGTTCTATCCATGTTGTAACATGAATCAGTACTTTATTTCTTTTTATTGCCAAATAATAGTCTGTTGCATGGGCATACCACATTTTATTTAGCCATTCCTTAGTTGATGGACATTTAACCACTGGACCACCAGGGAAGTCCCCTGGAAATAAACACCCCTATTAGGGGTGTAGTTTGGTACAGTTTCGTGGGGGGGGGGCAGTTTGATATATCAGAATGTGAAATGTACTTGACTTTTGACCAGATTTCCCATTTCTGGGTATTTGACCTAAGGAGAAAAATTATATGTTGGGGAAAAAAATGTGTCTTTATTTTACCACTTTATAATCTCATAATATCAAAAACTTAGAAATTAACTTAAATGTCTATCAAAAGGAAACTGGTTAAATAAATTATGATGCAAACATAAAATATTTAGGCAGTCATTAAAAATGATGCAGGTATAGTATATTTTTTTTGTCGTGGGAATCTATCCATCATACTGAGTAGAGCAAATGAGATTATTGAATACATCCATGAGAAGATCCCACTTGTGTAAAATATCTTTATGCCTAGAGAGATTTTTCGGAATGATGTCCAAAATGTTAATAGTGATTATATACTAGTGGCGGAATTTTAGGTGATTTTTAAACTTTGTTCTTTGAACCTTTTGTATTTAATTTAGTTAAAAATCAACCTCTATAATTTTGGGGAGAAAATTATAAAACTATTGTAAAAGACTATGCCTTTTAGAAGTCAAATTTTTGTACTAATCAAGGCTTGAATTTTAGTCAAATACCCTTCCCCTATCATTATTTTTTAAAACCTCAAAACCATCTACTGAAGGCATAAAGAAATTCATTCATTATTGTGGTGATTATATTCACTTGGTGTGGAACACTGTCTTGGGCTCTTCCTTCAGAGAATTTTATTATGTGTTTTAGTCTTTCTGGAGTTCTTTTTGTGTGGAGGTAGGCCAGGTATTAGGACTTCGGGGTCGTGCCAAAGCTAATCATTAGGAGCAGGCTAAAAAGGTTCTCCATGTGTTCTGGTTATTAGGATAATTGTTTAGGGTTCACATATTATCTCTTCCACTCTTTTATCCTCCTTTGCAGGAGAATAACATTAACAACAACTTTCATTTTCTTTGAGCTTGTTATGAGTTAGAAGCTGTTCTAAAAACATTTCATATACTTTACTCATTTAATCCTCACAGCAATCCTGTAAGGTTGATATTACAATAATGTTATTTTACAGGTGAGGAAACTGAGGAATAGAGAGGTTCAGTAATCTAGCCAAGGTCACCCAGCTAGGGAATGCAGAGCTGGGGCTGGAGCCCAACTGAGTCTGGTTCCTAAGTACCTGTCATCTTAACTGCTACACTCCACTGCTTCTCTGACTTTCCTTCTAAATATGACTACAGACACTTCTTGCTGGTTTACTTTGTTTCTCCCCCAAACTGTCATTTCTACCAGAAATGCCAGGAAGACTGAGCTAATGAATACACCTGACTGGACTTTCCTGCAACAGATGCTCTATAGAGTCATTTCTTTGCTGTTTGTATGTTTATCCATTGATTCTCTTAGGATTTTACTTACCATTTCTTTGACATCATCTTCTCTGAAATGTTTGCATTTCTTACTCCTTGAAGCTGGAGATGCATCTGGGAAAATTAAGTCACGTTAGGTGTTTCAACTTTGCATCAGGACCCATTAGAAGAGTGCTTAGTGCTAAGGCAAGGAACATTCCCTGCTCTTTCCCAAGACCACATGGCATTCTCAGCCCCAGGCGGTGCAGGATGCCTGGTACCCTGCCTGATCTTTAAGTCTGACCACATGGGAAAACATAATTTTTATAAGGGTATAGTTTATTCAGATTATAAGAGCAATATATATTCATTGTAAAATTTTTTGGAAAATACCAGAAGTATAAAGAAAAAAATTAAAAACACTTGTAATCCTGGGATAACCACTATAAACTATAATTTCCAAGCATGTCTGTCTTCTCTTAAAACAATTTATATTCATTCATGAAAACTATATGTCTTCTAAATAAATGATTTACAGATGATGATTTTAGAAAATGCTCCTCCATGGAATTTAGTGGGTAGGATTATTGTTAAATTGAAAGATGTACTAAAGTTGGTGAAATTTGAATTTCTCAATTTTATACTCCAGTTTGATTTTTTTAATTGAAGAAATGAAATAATTATGCATATTGAAAAACATTAGTATGGAATCAAACAAAAAGATATAATGACCTCAGTGGTTTTATTTGCTCCTGCAAATGATTTTTCCATTTATTTTTGCTGAATATGAGCTACATATACAGTTTGTCTTCAACTGATGCTTATGAATTGGCCAAAAAGAAGATTCATGTGTACAAGAGTGAGATCTACCTGAAATACCATTTAAAATTTAATTTTGGATATTTGTAATTTTGGTTGTTATTGTTTTACTGTTTCGTTGTGACTGAAATCTAGTAAAAATTATTTAGGATATTATCCTATTTTCCTGGAAAAAGAGTTATAATCAACAACAAAAGAAATGTGTGTGATATGACGTTACTAGTAATAATTATGGTAAGTTTGAGTCAAGTTGAAATAGCTTGTACTGAACATTATTTTCAAAAAGGCATTTCTTAAGAGAATGACTGTAGAGAGTGTTTGTAGAAGAAACTTCTGTAATCAAAAAGTCTATATCCTCTTGTGTTTTCCAGGCATCTGGCCAGCTGAAGAGGTTTTGGCTTACTACTGCCTCAAGCACAGTGATGTATTCAGGTACAAAGCTGCACCTAAAAATTTGTTTAGCCCACTATGGGTACTATATTGGCATATTAAGGATCACCATGATTACATTCTTCAAATTAAACTGTTAAAAAATATATATATAAGAAAGGAAGAAAGAAACAAAGGAAGGAAAGGGGGAAAAAGGTCATGGTGAAAACATGTTGCTTCTGAAAAAGAAATCTGAATTGCCTTTGGGTACTAATATTGCACAGCAAGCTTTTTGCTATATGTCAAAGGCTTTTGATTTCCACTCAAGGCATTTTATTTCACTTTGATTTTGGGGAAACGAAAGTGAAGCTTCAATCAATCCTTACCGATTGTGATGGTCAAAAAAAACAATAAAGATGTTCTTTAAACTTCTGCCAGGGAAGTCACTACAGAACATTTGATAAATAAATACCCCACAGCTATCATTTAAAGATGCCATCCCACCCTTGATTTTAAAGGTATTTTATATACCCAAGACAATATGTATTTGTAAAATATAAATTACTGTTACAGATTCATGCTATGGAAATGAATGTTTTCAACTGTCAATGTGCATTATAGATTAAACCCATGGATGGGATTCAGGAAAAAGAAAAAACTCCTTTTTTAAAAAAATGCTGAAGATGTTTGGTAGACCCAGAAAATATGGGTTTTTTCATTTTATTCTCATTTTATAAAAGTCATCCAACATATGCTTCCTGAATAGCCCATTATGATTCCAGACAAGCCATTAGTGATCATTTTAACAATATATACTTATAAGATTGGGTGTGTGTTTTAACAATATGTATTTACAAGATGGGGTCAATAATATGTAGTTTTTGAAGCTCTATGGGTCCATATTTACCAACCAGTCTGTAATTGCTTTGAACAACTAAATACTCATTATGTGTATTTCAGAATATGAATGTCCTTGCTTGGCTTCTTTTCCTCCTCTTCCTTCTCTTTTCACCTCTCCCTCCCTTGATTGTCTCTCTCTTTCTCTCTCTCTTTTTTTTTTTTTATCCTGTTGAGGAAATAAACTTCCCAAACTGGGAAGAAGAAACGATCTCTTAAAGAGTCTAAGCATATAAAGTAAGAACAGGGCAGTATCGAACTGGGCTGCAGAGCTGCCCTAGAAGTCTGGCATCTGCTCATCTCGCTGTGCTTAAGCTTGCCTGGAGCTCCAATCAGCGAGCACTGGGCCAGGGCAAGAATGTCACACGTTGAGGGCTGATATTTAGGCACAAAGAGGAAGGTAAGTGCAGAGTGCCAGACTGCACCCCCCCACCCCCCCAGACTGTCAGCTTTAACTCTGAGCTGCTTTACTTGTGAGCGGTGAAGTCAGAGCCCAGTCACTACTTGAGCCTGGGTTTGCTGGCTTAACCGTATTATGTCCCCGCATTGTTTATTCACTGTGTTGTGTTGGGGTCAATTGTGATTTAAGTGTTAATTGCTAAATGCTCTTTGTGTAATTGTTCTTTATGGGGGCGGTTCAGCTTTCCAAAATGTTTCAGTTTGTTTTAGAATTTTTTTTTTTAATTCAAGATTGCATGTATTTGTGTGTGTGTTGTGCGTATGTGACCATAATATAGGTATATACACACTCATATATATTCTTCATTTACTTGTCTAACTAACTGTTTTTGAAGGAATGAATGTGGATTAACAGTGTTATCCTTTCCTAACAATTATCTTTCGCTACTCTAGCTAGTTTAGTTCTAAAAGACAGCGCCATTGACAAGGGAAAAAAAGGGAACCTTCTCCGATTTTTCAGCTCAGCGGTGGTAATGTTGCAGTGAACACTAATGAGGGAACCCCCACTGATTTGCCTGCTTTGTGACTTTTCTATTTCATAATTATTTTTAAAACGCAAAACGACATGCGGTAGCCTCGTCATGTCTCCACAACTTCCTGGTAGCGCCGTTCTTACTGCAGATGGCAATTTGTTCTTGTAACATATATATCTCTCTGACCATTTTCATCTAATTTGTGTGGGTTCTACCATTTCTTTTCTCTCTTTCAGGGACCTTGCTGTGTGTGAGCTAGGGGGTGGCATGACATGCTTGGCTGGGCTCATGGTAGGTCTTTTCTCAATTCCAATCCCATTCAGAGGGAGGAACAAAAGGAAAAATGTTCCAGGGCCTCCAACTGCTGGGTCAGAGAACCGTCAACAGCATCAGCTGCGGTCAAGCTGCCGGGTCTTGAGAGACCTTCTAGATTGACTTACTTTCGGATCATATTGATTTTATGGTTGCCTCGATGAGCAGAAACATTTTACTTCAGTGTAGTCAATATTGCTTGTTGTGACATTCCAGGCCTCGCACAGTGTTTCTTTGCCATAGCGAAAGCATTTTTTTTTTTTTTTTCAGATTATAGTCCCATTTGCTAAGATACAGGAATAGCCCGGCGAATCACAGTTGGAGCACCATGATATAGCTGCTAATGTTTTGCCTGCATTATTACACCAACAAACATGATCCAGAGCGCTCAGTAATTAGATTCTTTTGAATTAGATTGGCCATTCAGGAACGTCGTTCCCCATTCTCTGGGTTCTGAGTCATGTATTCAGGAGATATTATGTAGCAGCACAGTGCATTAGACAAGTTTTTATGTCTCTACAAATAAAAGCATATTGTTACACTGATTGGCATTTGACAAACCTGTCGCTCTTACACAATGTGTCAGGGTTACAGCCCAATGTGCGAGCATGTCAAAGCTCACAAAAAAATTACCCTCACAAAGCCATCTGCCTGCAATGCAAAGTTATATGAAGGGCATCAGGCAGTCAGACAGAAGCAAGCTGAAAGGCAGAGTGACAGCCTTGTATGATGGCTCTACTAGATAAACAGAAGCCCACAAATGAAAGCCTCTCAGAATACCATCATCCGCTGTCACAATGCAATTACCGAACAGAATGATAGCAAGATAGAGGCTCCCGCAAATGGAATGATAAAAGTATTGACTGATTTGATTGAATGATTAAAATAATGCAGACATAAAATGAAAAAAGATTGAAGATTGTTACAGAGAAATAGGTGAGGAAGCATGATACTGAAGGCTTGTCACTCCTGTCTTCACTTCCACACAGACAAGCATATTTGCTCATTGTTTGCTATGCTCCCTTTTTTTTTCAGGTTGCTATTTCTGCAGATGTCAAAGAAGTTCTGTTAACTGATGGGAATGAAAAGGCCATCAGGAGTATCCTTATTCAGATAGAAAACGGGTTTGTTGTGCTCATTCCTTTTTCCCGGCTGAGTAACAATTGATATAAAGAAAGACAGCATGGGGTATTAAAAGAGAGTTCCCCACACACACATGATAAGTAATTAAGAAAAAGTAGAAATATATGGAATTCATCGGATACGACTAAGTGGTTTTTTTTTTTAATTTCAATGGATTTTTATAGTCACTTCTCATTAAAGGAGCTTATGATTTGTGGACCACTCAAAGCAATAAGAACATTTGTTTCATAATAATTTTCAAGCACTCTTGTCCTTTTATTTCCATTGAAATTTGCCGGGATAAAATAAATGATTTAACATTTATTATATTGGATATTGCTTGTAAAAATTAACTTCCAGCTTCATGTTCATTATTACCTTTCTTCCGTTTGATGTTGTATGTGCAGACCATGCAATATTATACCTACTCTAATTCCCGAGGAGTTCCCTATATCTCCCCACTGGAAACGGCTATCAGTTTTTCATTATTTCCTTTTATTTAGGATTATAAAAGCTATCTCTTTTTTTCTGCTATGCTATTACAGTTCAAACCCCATTATATTAGATTATGCTTTACTAATATGTACACAGAGTTCATGAAAATTGAACTGTACTTTAAGAAAGCAAGCATAATTTGTGGCTACTTTAGCAATCGAGCTGATTTGTTCAGGGGCAGTTAACAGCCGTTAGAAATTGAGAGGAAAAGTGGAGGATATACTTGCTTTGGATTTTTTGGTGTGCCTTCCATTTACATTATGAAAGAGGCAATCTACTTATTTGAATTTTAGGCCCCTAAAATGCCAAAGCAGTTTTGATTTTTGTAAGAGGTAAGCATCCTACTAGAGCCTATTTTCGATTTTCTTCTTCTGCCTCTGCTATATAATTTTTTGAAAATAAAATTTGCAGTAGCTCTATCAGGCTGCTCAGACAGGAGAAAGGAGGTACCAGAAGCACAGTAGCTAATATTGTTCAGCGGCACTTGTGTGCTCTACAGAGCCCCACCCAGCTAATTGCCTGACAGACTTTAAAAAAAAAAAAAAATCAGGAAGGAAAAACAGCCAATCACAATCTTGGCCTTTCACACAAGGGAAAGAGATCACAAAAGGTGCTTCCTTTTTTCAAATGCAGGATTTTAATCATGATCTTCAGACTGTCGCAAGTTTCTCAAAATATTCCTGAAGATGAGCGATGTTGTTTCATTCACTCTGCTTTATTCTGAGTTCTTCCATGCACTGTATCATTTCACTCTGCTCCTCCTCCGCATGTCAGGGAACACAGAGAGCAACAGGAAGTCAGGTATGCTGGCTCAGCCCCAGCGATGTTTTTTTGGGGGGAAAAAAAAAGCAGGATTATTGGGAAAGAGAAGGTCATTTTAACCACGGAAACTTTCAGATTGGGCCCAGCAACCTGAGGTCTTTCTCAAGTCAGCGGGTGTCTTATTTAATAGCATCAGAAACCAATTAGAACTTTTATCAAACTATGGGAAGCATCTGTGGTCAGTATGTAAATTTAATTGTACTAAAATTATTGTTGAGCTAAACTACAGAGCTTCCAAAGAAGGGAAGCAATGCTAGTCATTAATTAATGCACCTTTGCTTTAAACAGCAAAGATTCCATGCCAGCTCTTGAAATCAGAGAGGAAATCTCAGATTCTGTACTCACTCCGCCGGCCTTTCAAAGAAATGATTGGTACAGCCCCCTCCCAAGAAAATGGATTTTTAACATTTGGTCCTCAGAAGCTCAGCCCTGAGAGTGCTTTATTGTGCTGGGTTTTACAATGGGTTTAATATAGCAGGGTGCCAAAGGGCAGGAGGGGAAGAACTTTACAATGTAGATAAAGTAGGTCCTTTCAGGATGCAGACCAAAACTGTTAGTGTGTTTTATTTCATCTCTTAGGACTTTATTGACAGAGTTCAGTTTTTATCATGCAGTTGTTCTATGTTTGTGTGCCTTTTTCTGTTGTAACTAGATCTAATTTTTTTTAATTAAGAGAAAAAAGCATGCATAAAGCCTTAAAAATTGGCAACATGTTTTTCCTGCTTTTGATACTAATGTTATTCTTGATTTGCTACCAGAGCTTATAACTGGCATTCGTTGTAAGCTGTTTTACCGAGTGAGGTTAATATGAATGAAATATTTTTTTTTCTATTTGTGTGCCCACTTTCTGTAAAATAACAGATTCACTGAATCACATACTGTTGATGCATATAGATTGAAACAAACTCATTTAAAAATTACTGTTTACATCTTTCCTTTAAAATTTTAGGAAGCCTAAATTATATAGCAGTTGTAGGATATTATCCAAAAATTACTTTCTAAAAAGTAAAAGTGGATGTCAACAAAAAAGAGGGAGAAACATTGCCAGAAGCCAGAAAATCTCTAAGCAAAACTGCTAATTATTCTTAATGGGCAAGATGAGCACATTAAGAAACAAATGAATACATCAGTGAAATGTAATTGAAAATCGACCTGGCAATCTCACATCACATCTGAGTATTGGCCTGTATATTATTCTCATCATTTAAAAATTTATTTTTGTTGTTCTAGGCATCTGAATTGAGTGAATCCAACTGAGTCTTACTTCCTAGTCTCTTAAGCTTCTAAGATTCTGATTTTTACCTTTAAAAATAGCCTTTTCTGATATTTCCTGTTTATCTTCTGTTATTTCTATTTTTAAAATGTATGAGGCAATGAATGGAGGCGTTCTGAATCTTTATATCGTAGAAGCATATCAACCAGTTGTAAGGTTATTTATTGTCTCCATAAAATGTATCAAACGGATTTGGCTATGTCTTCTAGAGCTCTCTACCTTGAACCTAGAAAGCTAGATGTGGATTTGAGATTTATTAAACAGAGATATCTGAAAAGAGAGTAAGACTTGAGGTATAAGGGAATGTTGTTAAATATTTTCTCAGACTCATGGGTATATGTCCCCGAGGTTCTCCTTGGCCTTTAAACTGCAGTGCTGGGTCTAACCCAGAGCCCCCTAGCTGAGAGCCCTTCAGATGCTGTTTTATCTGTACCCAAAGGGAACAAAGGATAAATCAGAAATGGGATCATTTGGTTCATCCAGTTCCCGAATTTATCCTAAAATAGTGTGAATTGTGTTCCGTCTTCTTCGGCACAGCCTTTTTAGTGTAATAAAGAAAGAAATCTCCAAGTGCCCCCAGATAATAATTACTCAATAAAGTCTGGAGCTGGTGTTGACAGTGACATAAGAATAGGGGAAAGAAATGGTATACCGAGTTATTATTGATGCTAAGCCTCTTCCAAATCATAATGAATAAAAGTACAACACCTAAGGTGAGCAGCCCTTCCTGGAACACTCACTAATTCACCCAACACAAGTACCCTGCCCTGACCCGTCCTCAGTAAACACCAAGCAGGTTATCTGCAGAATATGGCAATGCTTGGTGACCCAGGCTCATGATTCTGACCCAAGCATCTTATCCCCACAATATGCACCATCTGGATCATGATCTTGAGGTTAGGATTCTCCAGAAATTGGTAAATCTCCTGTGAATTTTAAAGAAGATACCCCTGGCTTAACATTATTTTATTGAACAAAATCCCTGACTTGAATAATTAATAAATGAAGCTTCATGTGGACTGTGCAGCCTGTGGATGGTTGAGACCTTGGGAATGCCAGGCCATCATCCTGGGTCCAGGCCCCTTCCTCCAATATCAGTGTCAGCTGTTCTTCTATTTACTATATCGGTCCAAAATGGACTCTGTGTGCCTCACATTGGGTAGGAGTTCAACAAATAGCTTTGAAAATTAAATTTAAATTAGCCAATAAATTAAGCTAATTAATTAATTAATTAAAATGAATTAAACCGCTATTAACTGCATGCCATTTCAAGTGCTAAAGATATAGCAGTGAACAAGACAGACCAAGTTCCTGTTCTTGGAGGACACAGACTATACCTACACAGAGCACATTTATACACGTGAAAAACACTGAAAATCTACAGGGCAGAAGTTCTTTGATTCCTTCCAGTCATTTAAATTCTACAATAAAAATGTTCACATAATAGTTTTGAGCAACAGGGGGAAAAAATAAAGCTTAACTGCCAAACCTCACTTTAGTTACCATCACCAGCCTCTCATCCCTCCAAAGCTTTTGCCTGAATTATTGAAAAAGATCATGAATTGACGTGATTTAGGCACCTACTATGTGTTAGGCACCTACTATGTGGTACTCCATAAGTCTATAAAATAGGTACATTATTCCTATTCTTGAGGTGCAGCTCAGAGAAGTTAATTTACCCAAATTCACACAGTCACTAAGTATCAGAACCAGTGCTAGAAGTCAAGTTCATGTGACTTCATAGCTTCCCTGCCACCCCCGGTAAACCATCTCTTCACCAAAAACTAGAATGATTTGGTGAGTATCGTCTTGCACAGGAGGAAAAGGCTTCTCATCCATAAATGTACAGTTGACATTGCTAACAGAGCTCAAGACACCTCTACATCGTACTCTCAATTCATATGAGTAATAAGCACATTTAAGACTATTTCACAGCATTTAAATTAACAAATATTGCCACATCAGTGAGGTGCAATGAAACTAAAGGTAGCATAAACCAAGAAAGTAATGCTTTGTGAATCACAGTGTTATTATTTTAAAAATACCTTCTTGCTTAAAGAACAATGCCAACTCTCAAAAATGTATTGAATATATGCAGCTACTGATAAATATAATAATCACTAATTGCAGGAGGAGGCTAATATTTTAGACAAGATTTATATATAATTAGCTTAATTATATTTATGTATATAACATATATATAATTTGTTCAAATAACTATTATTATACAAACATATATATATATACATATATATATATTTTTAAGGATAAAAATCAACTGAAACAAAATTAAGATGGATCCCCGCTCTTGAACCATGCTTTGTTTGAAGAGAAAATCTAGTTATAGCGTCCTGATTTCTTTTAGCCACAAGCATATATCCTAGAGCTCGGAAGTCCAGGTGCCCACTAGGAGACTGAAGGTGATTGCTCTGTATATATTTAATCAGAAATCACATTAAGGCTTTCTTTGCACCCAGCGTCTCCCACTGGAGTCTTCCAGAAGGTGGGTACATTCAGAGAATAGGATTTGGTCCATGCTGTTGAACACTATCCTGGACAGATTGACTCGATTTGATTGAATTTCCTTTATTACCCTGAAGTGACACAGAAGAATGAGAAAATCTGTTATCGGACACAGCGCCAGCCAGAGGAACCACCTCAGAATCTGACCTAAAGTAAAGGGTAATCAAAACTACGATGAGATATCATCTCACACTGGTCAGAATGGCCATCATCAAAAATCTAGAAACAATAAATGCTGGAGAGGGTGTGGAGAAAAGGGAACACTCTTGCACTGTTGGTGGGAATGTAAATTGATACAGCCACTATGGAGAACAGCATGGAAGTTCCTTAAAAAACTAAAAATAGAACTACCATATGACCCAGCAATCCCACTACTGGGCATATACCCTGAGAAAACCATAATTCAAAAAGAGACATGTACCACAATGTTCATTGCAGCACTATTTACAATAGCCAGGACACAGAAGCAACCTAAGTGTCCATCAACAGATGAATGGATAAAGAAGATGTGGCACATATATACAATGGAGTATTACTCAGCCATAAAAAGAAACGAAATTGAGTTATTTGTAGTGAGGTGGATGGACCTAGAGCCTGTCATACACAGTGAAGTAAGTCAGAAAGAGAAAAACAAATACTGTATGCTAACACATATATATAGAATCTAAGGGAAAAAAAAAAAGTCATGAAGAACCTAGGGGTAAGACGGGAATAAAGACAGACCTACTAGAGAATGGACTTGAGGATGTGGGGAGGGGGAAGGGTAAGCTGGGACGAAGTGAGAGAGTGGCATGGACATATATACACTACCAAGTGTGAAATAGATAGCTAGTGGGAAGCAGCTGCATAGCACAGGGAGATCAGCTCGGTGGTTTGTCACCACCTAGAGGGGTGGGATAGGGAGGGTGGGAGGGAGGGAGACACAAGAGGGAAGAGATATGGTAGCATATGTATATGTATAACTGATTCACTTTGTTATACAGCAGAAACTAACACACCATTGTAAAGCAATTATACTCCAATAAAGATGTTAAAAATAAATAAATAAATAAATAAATAAATAAATAAAGTAAAAGGTAGGGAGCAGAATATCAAAATATATCTCTTAAGGCAATATTTTAATATACTATGGCCATTTTTTCTCTTGGTACTTGTTTTAATATAAAAAACACCTCCTAAACCACAAAATATATTTCCTTCCCAGTTCTAAAAATAAAGCAGCCTAAGTACTGCTGTGAATTTTTTCATTAAAAAAATTGCTTCTAGAATATAAATACATATTCTTGCTTCAGCCTGGCCACCTGGACTCACAGTTTTATAAATTGTATAAAAGTATATAGTGTTAAGATGTTTACTAAAAATTATTAATAGGTTTTCTGAGTTATATAATTTAACTTCCCTGTGACTATTTTATAAAAAGTATTACCTCCACTAACAAAATAATATGTTTGGCTTGATAGATTAGTCATGTACTCATACGACGCTACAGGTGTACCGAGCACATTATGGCATGTGGTTTGGATGTCATGGAAACGCCGAGAAGGGTGTGGCCATAGTGTGGGGGAACTTAATCAAAACCAGTTGTCAGCTGACTCTTTACTAATTTTGTTCTTCTCAGAATAAAGACGTCAGCTGTCCTTTTCTACAAGACATTTCATTTAGAAGACTTTCCTGAAATACTTTCTTCCTGAAATAGACAAAACTGTAGGCCGATGTGTCATTTTAGTTAATCAAAACAAGTAGGCAAATTAGTCTCTTTTATTTTTTTAATGAATGTAATTTAACGGTATTTAATTTGCATACAGGAAAGTTCACCCGGGGGGGAAAAAAAAAGTCTGCATTATAGCACTTTTGTAAACCTCAACAAAGCCCTTCATTAGGAGACCTAATTGATTTTTCCTACCCACTCCTGGGGAAAGAAAGCTATCACAGTACCTGCTTATTCACTCAGAGAAGAAATGGGTGTGCCGGGTGTTTCAAGCAGAGATTTAGGTTAAAATGTCCTGTGGCTCTGTTCTTGCAGGGAGATCTTGGCCAGTGCTTGCTTTGAGCATTCAGGAAATCTGTTTTTCTGAGCAATAGGGGAACATCGCTTGTCTGCTTGGTCACCTCCCCATGGGCCCAATTTAGTTCAGCTTGCAACCTTCACTGGAATTATTTTATTTCTTGTTTATTTAAACTTTGCTTTATTCCAAAAGAGGGATTTTAAGGCTTCTTACAGTGACACACAGAATATACCATATAAAATAAAGGAGAAAGCGAGGGCAGTTGGACAGTAGAAAGCCAGGAAAACATCATGAAGGCAGGAATAGGACCGGTAGAGAAAAGATGTGCCATAGAGCACTTGTAGTTGTTCAGCTTAGATCATCCATTTGGCTCTGAGTTGCACAAGGACCAGAGCAAAAAGAGAAAGAGGAGCAGTTATAAGGTTTACAGTGTCTGGAAGTTGAAGCAAAACTAGTTGATCTGAAGTCCAGTTTCTCCCAGTGTTGAAACCTGACATGATTTCTCCCACGGGTCCTCATGAAGATGACGCTCTGTGCTCTAATGGACCAGCTCCTCAAAACATGGCTTCAGTAAATATGGCTCTTTTTGTACAAGTCCTTACATGTCAGCAGATGGCCACAGGCCAAACTGTACGTCTGTAAAGACAGTTCTTCAAGGCGACTTTCACTGAATTTTCTTTTTCAGTAATTAGTTTTCTCTGAGATTCTCCAGCCTTTCTCCATCTTTCTCTTCTCACTTCCCCCCAAGTCTTTCCCTGCTGCCCATCCTCACTCTCCCCACTGGCATTTAGGAGACTGAAAATACTTCAACTTGGAGAGTCTCAGAAGACTGCCCTTGCCCTCCCCACTGACGGAAAGAGGCTCACCTTGGGGCTTCTAGCTCTTTTAAGCAAGTGGGGCCTGGCACCTATGGTACAGTCATCTTCCCTGACCAGTGCTTATCACCCTGGGCCTTGCCAATGTGCTCCCTGAATGTATATTTCACAGGTGAAAAAACTACAGTCCAGGGAATTAAAAGAGCTTGCCGGGCTTCCCTGGCAGCGCAGTGGTTGAGAATCTGCCTGCCAATGCAGGGGACACGGGTTCGAGCCCTGGTCTGGGAGGATCCCACATGCCGTGGAGCAAATGGGCCCGTGAGCCACAATTACTGAGCCTGCGCGTCTGGAGCCTGTGCTCCGCAACAAGAGGCCGCGATAGTGAGAGGCCCGCGCACCGCGATGAGGAGTGGCCCCCGCTTGCCGCAACTAGAGAAAGCCCTTGCACAGAAACGAAGACCCAACACAGCCAAAAATAAATAAATAAATAAAATTAAAAAAAAAAAAAGTTAACATTAAAAAAAAAAAGAAAAAAAGAGCTTGCCTGTGACAAGTAATTCAACATTTGCTGGCAGAGCCAGGGCTACACCCTTCTCCTCCTGCCTCACACGCTACAGCCCTTCTCACCATGCTGATCCCGCGTACGATAAGAATATCGTAGTGTTTGTGGGCCTCTTTCTGGTTGGGAGTCAGTTGACAATCACTGCAGAAGCTTTCTTAACTGTGGCCTATAGATGTGAGAGACATCATCACAAGGAATCAGATGGCTGGTGTGTTTAAGACTGGGACCATATCAAGCCGGTAAGATACCTTTTTGCATTAAAACACTCTGGTTGAAACTGCTTTTCTCAGTACTATGGATGATTATTAAAACTAACAATAGCTAATATTTATTAAACACTTACTGTGGGTCAGGCACTGTTTTAAGCACTTTAAAAGTATCTTATTTAACGCTTACAAGAACCTGTAATGAAGCAGGCAGGCGTTTTCATTACCTACAATTAATAGATGAGAAAAACTGAAGATAACTATGTTAAACACTGGGTTGGGAATGATTTAAGGATTGAGAGGGTACAGTATGAGGTTGGGAGAAGCCCAGCCTGGGACCTTCTTGTGAATGGCTCTATTTCACTGGTTCTCAACCTGGTGGAGGGGGGCAATTTTGCCCCAGGGGACTTTTCTATTGTTATAACTGGGGCAAGGTGGTTGCTACTGGCATCTAGTGGATAGAGGCCAGGGATGCCGCTAGGCCTGCGCAAGACAGCCCCACACCCCTCCCCCCAGCAAAGAACTCTCCGGCTCAAAATGTCAATAGAACCAAGATTGAGAAACCCTGTTCTGTTTCATGGTTTTAAAATAGTCTAGGTATCCATTCCCTTTTAGATTCTGTTCCTTCTTATCCAAAGTAGGAGAATTGCTTACCCTCAACCAAAACAATGGTGTTTCCTGTGATGCTACATTTTAATTTTGCCCTGTTGGTATGGACCTAGAGGAATAAGTAATCATTTAGTAGTTTTCACAAGAAATATCTGTATCCGTGTATTTTTCCTTTATGTGTTTAACCACAGACATTATTGGAAGAACAATCTAAGTTTTAATTAATTCTTTAATTACTGTTAATCTGGCATCCTTTGACATTTTGAGTTTTCTCTATGTTTGAGGATGCTTTCCCACCCCAAACTGCTCAGCTTGCAGGGGAACAAAGGTGGATGAATAGCAACAATGCTTAAAAACTAAAGTGGAAAACATACTGGTATGAGGATATGGAGTAGCAATAACTTTTTTTTTCTTATATTAACTGGTGAATGTAATGTGTCCATATACGAATTTTTGAATCCTGCATTAGAATGTTCACAGTAGGCTGATGGCACAGGGGGCGGTATGCTCTGTGTTTCTCAAATAAATGAGTAAACCAGTTCTGTTTCGCAGAAAACCTCCAGTAGGTCCACAGAAAGAGCAATCTCTTACCTGGGTATTCTTCATTCTTAGGACAGCTTTTATTCCACAGTGCAGACTGCCATACCCTTCTGTGGAAGACTTCATTTTTGGATGTGATTTTCAACCTGGTCTTTTAGTTATCAATCAAAAACACATTTTCTATGTTGTCCTCATTTACATTTATTTAATGCTTAAGGTCATTTGTGACCATTTGAGTGTATTTCAGCATATGGAATCAGGGAATAATAGATTTCAGCATCATGCTGTGAAGAGAGATTGTGTTTTTACAAGACATAATGTTGTTTACTGGGTGTTAATAATCACTAATTAATAAACATATCTAGAATTCTAAAATGTTGCATTTTGAGGAACAAAAATGTCAGGTGTTTAAATTATGGAGTGCAGTAGTATTTTCTATCATCCCTTCATAAAATAATGAAGTTACATAAAGAAGCAAAATGTCATTGTTCAACACAGGATAGATCCAAAATGCCTTTGTTTCTATTTATTGTTCTCAAAAATGCTATTTCTAATATATTGTTCTGAGATGTACCTGGACATATAGTCTGTATGTCAGTAGTCGTACAGAAACTTCCAAGATGAGGGGTTTTTTTTCTGTCTTTATTTCATATTAATTGTGGTCAGTTTCTTTTTTAACCACTGTAAGCATTTTGTCCAAAGTCTACGAAAGCACGTTGCCAGGAAACAGGTGGATGAGTCAGTCCTTGAAATGCCTTGATCTCATATTAAGGAGCTACTTGACCACTTAACCTTCAAGAAGCTAAGAGGAAACTGCCAACCAATGATGTAATAATCAGCATTCCCCTTCTATCCACTGCTTTCCCACCCATAACCAGTACAATATGATGAAAGCATTAGCTCCATGTGAGAAGAAATAAAAGGAAACCGTTCACAAAAGAGCTGAGATATAGTTCAATATTCTTTTTTAGTGCCTGAATGCATATGCAGAATTTCTCCTCCAAATTGGAGGTGTGGAATAACAGTAGCGACAGATAACTAAGAGGTATTTACCATAGCTACAAAGCCCACACGTGAGCCAAATATTTCTGCTATTAAAAAGCACTTCAAAGCTTGACATGAAGTTTGTAACAGCTGAATGTCTTCTGTGACTTCATTTGCAAAGATGTAAAAGCAGAAAGGAAAATCGTGGTATGAGAACTGTGAACCTCGGAAATGGTGTTTTTTTAAAAAAAAAAAAAAGAGAGAAGGCACCCAGAAATTTGACTGGCACCCCAAGCTCCTGTTCCCCCTGCTCTGCCAGTGTTCTCAGGAAGCAGCATTCCTCCTGCTACCAGCCTTTTCCTACAGGGCAGACCCAGTTGATGAGTGGCCTGAAACTTATTTTGAGGGCCCTCTTTAGGAGAATGAGTTCGATTATACGTTACTTTGGCAGATTTTACAGAAGCATACAGCCATGTGAACCCATCGCTGGGGCTGTTTGTGGGCCCGGGAAGGGGACTGTGAGAGGGAGGGGCCCCAATGATAGGCTTCATTAGCTTGACAGTAAATCCATTCCTGCTCTCATAACCACCAGCAGCCTTGCCTAGAATAATGCTCTTGCCTTCCAAACTCTCTTATTCCCTCTGTTCCATTTTAATCTGATTGTGATTGTTGCTAAATATGAAAGATGTGTTTGCAAAAGCCTGGAAGCTTTAGCCTTGGCTAAGAAAGATCTAGGATGCACATATGTGAAGGATATAGCCGTTACCTCTCACAGATCTAAATACAGTCATTTGATGGTTCATTTGTTAACTCATCCATGCAGCCACCTATCAACTTAACTAATATACCCAAGGTATTCTGCCTTCGAGAACATAAATACAAAGTTATAGCAAATAACTCTTGAACAAAGAAAATCATGCTACTAAATATAGCTAGAGTTTGGTGAAAGAACAAGGATATTTACAGCTTCTCAATTGTTAGGTTTATCTGAAGCTGTCTTCAAACCTGTGACTGTCTAATAAAGAACCATTCAGAGCTTTTGATGTCTGCATATTTCTAGGTGTTCCAGAATTACTGAATGGCGTCATTCTCTGGTTAATAGTAGTTAACAGTTACAATATTTTAAAAAATCGATTAAATATACCCTGCTGTGATATTAAAAGTAAGTTTCTACTTAAGAAAAGAGTTTATCTTTGTGTGAAAATTCTAGTGAATTTAGACCTGTGACTTTTTTTTATTATTTTTTAATAAACCATTAATTTTAATAAACTGTGGAACTCATAATAACTTTTAAGACTGTTTTATAACCCAAATTTTACCTTTATGTGGGCCCCCAGGATTGACTATTAGCTCCATTGCCCTACTGCTTTTTAAGGTTTATGTCTTCTTGGAGGCTCATTTTCCTTTAGACATTAAATTGGGGATGTGAAAAATGATTTAAGAATGTAAATCCCAACCAAGGGGGATAAAATTCCTGACTTATTCAGGCCTTCTGCAGTCTGCCCTCACTTTCCTCACTCTCTTCATTCAGCGTAGCTTCTACTGCTCCCCAATATACACCCTCTCCTTGGGTCACCCAAGCCTCTTCACTCTTCTCCAACACATTTGGTCCTCCCCATCTGGTCTTTGCCAGTCTTGTTTCCCTCTTCCTTATCCATCTAAATCCTTTCTTCTAGGGTGGCTTAATTACCATTTCCTCCTGCCTTCTCAGGAGGCAGCTTGCCCTAATCTTTTCCTTCTTTTAACTTCTGCTGACCCTAGAATAGTCCCCCAGAAAACATGGCATATTCTCTCATTATTCAAAGTGTGTTGTCTATTTTCATGTTCATTGGTTCATTCATTTCTTGGTAAATATTTCAATCACCTTCTGTCTGCCAAGTACTGTTTTGGGTTGCTAGAGATGTAGTGATGAACAAGACTGAGAAAGTCCATGCCTTCTTAGAGTTCACATTCTAGCAAGGGAGACATAATTTTTTTTAAGGGAAGGACTCTACTTAATATGTTTTTATATTCCCTGAAGCAATTAGTACACTTTATCCCTGTTATAGGAAAGGTTTTAAGATTTGTATTTGGAGCACATTTTGAAAGACATGATAAATGACATGATAAATGAAAGATAGGATAAGATATGAATCCACAAGGCTTATGGGACCAAACAGTTTTTAATAGAAGAAAGTCAAGCTCTAGAGATTCAGACATCAGTTTATATATCAGATAGCTGACTTTCATTTCAGGATAGGCTTCTTCTCAGGCATGCACATATAGTGTCTGTAGACACTGACATTGTGAGTAGGCATTTATCTGTCCTTTGTCAGGTTGAAGAGGAAGGTTAGAAGAAGGTAACTGAGATAAGAAAGCTGAGGGCTCTCTGGAAATTTTCTGATAAAATATACCTGTTAGTGAGTTTTGCTAGAGCCATGGTAACAGAATCTCAAGAACTGCTGAGAATTCTAGAGATGCCACAGTCCTGTTTCCTTCTGTTGCTATCTTGGATATGGGAAAATGAAATACCTAAGTGTACTTTCTTTTTTTTTTTTTTTTTTTTAATTAATATGCCTCTTTAATCACAAGCAAGTTTTTTTTTTTTTTTTTTTAATAGGGAGCATTTTCTTTTTTTTTCAAATTTTTATTTATTTATTTATTTTATTTATGGCTGTGTTGGGTCTTCGTTTCTGTGCGAGGGCTTTCTCTAGTTGTGGCAAGCGGGGGCCACTCTTCATCGCGTTGCGCGGGCCTCTCACTACCGCGGCCTCTCTTGTTGCGGAGCACAGGCTCCAGACGCGCAGGCTCAGTAATTGTGGCTCACGGGCCCAGTTGCTCCGCGGCATGTGGGATCTTCCCAGACCAGGGCTCGAACCTGTGTCCCCTGCATTGGCAGGCAGATTCTCAACCACTGCGCCACCAGGGAAGCCCTAAGTGTACTTTCTATTACTAACATTTTTTATTTGCTTGACACATTTATAGAAAGGCCCGTATCCCTACTATTTAGTGCTTAGTGTTTCTTCACTGAAGAAACCAGCTCCCACAGGGTGAATGTTACCCAGTTTTAGATATTGTGCTAGAGTTCTCCTTTTTGTGTTTATATGAGCCAGATTTTAAAATTTGGGGGGCATGGTATTTTTAGGGGCCCTCTTAAACTGCAGCAAATTAAAAATTAAGGCCTTTTCTTATAGAACAATTTGTGTTCACTCTTTGGACATGCCGATCCTGACTTTTTATCAAGGTCAAAATCTCACTACCAAAAATTGGCCAAGTTCTATATTGATAGCCAGGTGTGCATGTCAGACTACTGCATCCTCTGTGACAATGCCTTCCAGTTTTAACAGAAAAATCCCTCCTTCATAGAAATTTATATCACAGAGCGTACATATCAAATAAAAATGTCTTAATTTTCAAAGGAGTTCCTCACTTTAAAATGGACAAGGGGGAAATCTTTAAAGTTTTTTTTGGAGAATGCCCATATGAGAATCCATTGCTAAAAAATAATTTATTTTTTACTTAATAATGGACATGATTTATTTTCAGTATTTGGCTACTATAAACAGTGCTGCAGTGAAATGTATCTGTACATAAACTGTACATTTGCAAGTAAGTGTATCTACAGAGCAGATTTTCAGAAGTAGACTTTGTCTATTCATGTGACCTTATCAAACTGTGTAAATTACTAAAGTTTGTAATATATTATCATATCTGTTAAGACTAGTCTCTTGCCATTATTCTTTCTTCCTAGAATATTCTAAAATCATGTTGGTATTTGTATTATGGTGACATTTTCATTGTGACTGAAAAAATATATATGAATTAATTTACTAAGACTTGACAGCTTATGCCTCTGAGTCTTCTATTCAAGAACAGGAAGTTTTCTTTTTAAGCTTTTTTAGGTGTTTCACTAGCATTTAAAATGTTTCTTCATTTCTCTTGTTAAGTTTATTTTTAGAAACTACCTTTTTTGTTTCTTTTATAAATGAGATCTTTCATTATATTTTATAACTGGTTATTATTTGTATGTATGTATATAAAGAAAGCTATAGGGTTTTGTATAGCAAATGTTTAGTCACCGCAATGAGTTGTTATTTCTAATACCTTGTCAACTTATTCTCTTGAGTTTTCCAAATAAACAATCACATCATCTGCAAATGATGGGAATTTTGACTTCTTTCTGATTCTTGTATCTTTTTTCTTCTCTTGTATAATTTTATTGGATAAAAAAAAAATCCCAGAATGATATTAAATAGGTATCTTTGAGTCTGGCTTTGTTGGGAATCCTCTGGTGTTTCACCATTAAGTATGCATTAGCTTTTGAGTTGAAATAGAAATGATATTTTCTGTCTTGTTAAGGAGTTTTTTTTATTGATTCCTGTTTTTAAAAGATTTTACCATAAATAAATATGGAGCTTTAGCAGATGTCTTTTCATCACGTATGGAGATGATCAAATTGTCTTTCTTATTTCAGCTATAAGCTCTACAAATTATTCTGATACTAAAGTTTGAGAACTTCTGCCCCAGGTTATCATTTCCATGATTCTGAACTGACTTTAAAGCTGATCCCATCCTCTGGCTTTATGTTTTTGTTTGTAACTTAGCTGAAATAAACTTATTTCAGAGTCCAAAAGGAAGACAGATTTGCCTAACATTTGGACCGCCTGTGTTGGTGACCAGTGTATTTTACACTGGTTAAAGAGGACTGGTAAACAGTTTTGAGATCTTGGAATGAAAGACACTAATTAATTTTTTTACTAATTATATTTTCCATTTCAAATATCTCTGATTCTATGATTATGACTAGTCCAACTTGTGTTATTCATTTCAATGTAATAACATGTAATTTAGCATCTGATACATGTAAGGCACTGTGATGGGCCCTTTAGGGTTACAAAGATGAGTAAGTTGAGGTTTCTGCCTTAAGAAGCTCAAGATATGCAGGCAGATGAGAGATAGGCACTTGCCCCACCAGCAAGATGTAAGAAGAGTCTGCTCTCATTGGGCGATTCATGATGTGTAGAAAGAGACAAGCAGCCAATTCATGGTGGGGGGATTGAGAAAGCTTTATGAAGGAGGTGGCTGTTCGGCTTTGGTTTAGCAAGTGAAAGGCAAGGGAAGAAAAGCAGCTGAAGAGGGCATTCTAGGTATGAAAAGCAGGGAGGACACAATCAAAGGCATAGAAGTAGGAAAGATGTGTCTAGGCAAATTTAGTTATCTAGTGTGATGAATGGGGAGAGGGTAGAGGCCACAGACCATTTAGGAAGTCATTGCATTGGGGCAGAGGGGGAGGTGAATGGGACAGATCGTGTAAAGGGACTTCTAAGGTGTCGGGCAAGGTTCTATTTCTTGATCTGACTGGTGGTAACAAGGGTATTTGCCAAATAATACTTAGTTAAGGCATATATTTATTTCACCTGGCTTTCTCCTTCAGTGTCTTATTTTACAATAAAAAGGGTTTTCTGTTTGTTTGTTTGTTTGTTCTAAAGGCTTCTCAGTGATTCCAGAGAAAGGGAAAGAGGTAGTCCAGGCCTGAATGAGAATGGAAAATGGTGAACAAAGAGGGGACCCATTCTGGAGAGGTGACCGTGTGTGGGAAATAAAGAATACAGAAGAGTAGTAAGAGACAGCAGTTTGGGGCATGCTGCATTTGAGGTGGTGCAGAACATAAACCTGTATTTGCTTTGTGACAATAACTAGCAAGCGGTGAAGAATAAAGGTTCAAATCTCAGGAAAGAGTTGTGCTAGAAAATTTGGAGATCAAAATCAAGAGATAAGAGCAGAACTATGGAAACTGGAGCGTCAGAAGAGAAGATGGCCAAGGACAGCATTTTGGGAAATGACTGTTTCAGGAGCAGAGTAATAGGGGCCTGGAAGGGATACTGAGAAAGGACTGGAGACAGGAAGGCGGGTTCAGGGTGGCGTGGTATAATACTGCTTCTTAGCGGAAGCAGGTCCAGGAGCGGGTGATCAGCAGTGTCAGCTGCTGCAAACTGCTGGAGGTCAAACAAATCGCAGAGCAGTCCTAGTGACTGTCGTGAGAAAGGTCATACTGCCAAGACAGGTGAAGCAACGAGAGTAGGCTATTCCTGCAAGATGTTGATGGCAAAGGGAAAGAGAGAAATAGAGTGTGGACTAGAGGGAAGCAGAGTTGCAGGAGGAGTTGGGCATGTTGGCAGGCATGCCAGTACAGCTGAGGAAGAAGAAATAAGTATGATGGGGGCCAGCGTTTGATGGAGCAAGGACCTAGAGCAGTGCTTCTCAAAGTAGGGCCTCCAGACCAGTAACATCAGCATCACTCGGAAATTTGTTAGAAATGCAGATTCACAGGCATCTCAGTTTGTCTCACTCCAGACATACTGAATCAGAAACTCTGGGATTAAAACCCAGCAATCTGTGTTTTAACAAACTTTCCGAGGATTCTGATGCATGCTCAAGTTTGAAAATCACTGACTTAGAGGAAAGAGGAAGGAGTGGTTTTATCCTGCCCATAGGTTGGGAGGTGGTTCTCTCTGACAGGACGAGTGACCCTACTTAGAAGAGAAAAGATGCAGAAGAAGAAAAAGATGATATCAGATAATCCCAGGCTCTCAGTAAGGTCATCTGCTGAGAAATTTTTTTCAGTGTGAATTTTAAATCAGAAGGTAGGAGTCCTATCAGAAATTGACTTGGCTTTGCGTTTCAGGTTGAAACTCCAACCTCAAAGCCAGAATGAAAAGACGTAAGTTAGTGCAAGAGTAAGGGAAGGGAAACTAATATTTATTGAGCATCTGTAATACACTTTAATATGCCCTGTCTTATTCAGTTCATTATCGTTGTGCAGTGCAACCATTACTGTCTCTTTTTTATATTTGAGGGCATCTCTCAGCTTCACTGGCTTGTAAGTGGTGGAGCTGATATTTGAACTCAGAGCTTTCTAGCTGCAAAGCCTAGTATTCTTTCTACTGTACTATACCTGTTAAACTTACCAGGTTTGACATGCCTATCGCTATTAAGATATTTAAAGCATGAGGAGTCCTACAATGATTATTGGTTTTATATTTCTATCTGTAGAATAGTACTTTGCTTTGTAATGCATTTCGAACAGAAATAAGATTTTGACATTATGATGAAATAAAATGGAGACACATACATTTTACTTTAGTGTCAATATAATTACAAGTAAGACTTTGACATGATTTGGGTGTTTGGTCAAACCATCCTTTACATGTCTTTATATATGAATGTTATGCCTTAGATTGTAAAGCTCATATGGGGCAAGGGACCTAGTTATATGTATGTATATACCCTGCTGTCTTTCAGAAAGCATTTTCTTTTTAATTTTTGGTTATGGTGAAATTGGTATCCAATAAACTGTATGTATAATTTTATGTTTTGAAATTTGTATACACCCTAGAAACCATCACCATAATTGAAATGCTAAACATGTCTATCACCCCCTGCCCCAAAGTGTCCTCTTGACCCAGGGTAGTCCCTCCTTTCTGACCCTTGAAGATTCCTCCCTTTCTAGGAAACCACTGATTTGCTTTCCCTTACTCTGTATTAGTTTATATTTTCTAGAGTTTTAAATAAATGAAATCATTCAGTATGTGCTTTTTTTTTTTCAGTGTTCCTTCAGTCAGTAAAATTATTTTAACATCACCTATGTTATTGCATGTATCAATAGTTCTTTCCTTTTTATTCCTGAGTAGTCTCCCATTATATGGCTAAACCTCAATTTTTTAATCCTTTCACCCATTGATGAACTTTGGGTTGTTGCCAGTTTCGGGCTGTTACAAGTAAAGCTGTTATGAACATATCTGTAGATGGATATGTGCTTTGCATGGGCATATACTTTAACTTCTCTAGGGTAAATACCTAGGAGTGGAACAGCTAGATCATATAGAGGCATATATTTAACTTTTAAAGGAGGCTGCCAAACTGCTTTCGAAAGTGGTTATATGTTATATTCCCCTCAGTGGTATCGGAGAGTTCCATTTCTCCACATTCTCCTCAACTCTCAATGTGGTCAATCTTTTAAATTATAGCCTTTCTAACAGGTGTATAGAGGTATCTCATTGGGGTTTTAATTTGAATTTCCGTAATGACTAATGATGTTGGATACCTTTTCACATGCTTATTTGCCACTTTCGTATCTTCTTTGGTGATGAATCTATGCAAATGCCTTACCCATTTTTTTAAAAATTGGGTCTCTTATTTTCTTATTCTTGACATACTCAGAGTTCTTTATATGTTCTGGATATAAGCTCTCTATCAGATATATGATTTGCAAAGATATATGATATTTTCTCCCAGCCTGTGGCTTGTCTTTGCATTCTCCTCCTAGCATCTTTTAAAGTGCAGAAATGTTTAATTTTAATGAAGTCAAGTTTACCAATGTGTCCTTTTATGGATCATGCATCTTGTGTCATATCAAAGAAATCTTTTCGGCCTGTGTGCATGCGCGTTGCATGATGCCGGGGCACAGTCTCTTAGCTCCAGAATTGCTTGGAGAGGGTTTAGGAAGGTGATGAGGAGTTTGAATTTGGAACCTCCCTGTGGCTGTCAGGGTCTTGGTGCTCTGGATGGGTGTCAGACCTGAGCCTCTGAGGTGAGAGAGCCAAGTTCAGGACACTGGGCCACCAGAGACCTCCCAGAACCACATAATATCAATCAGCGAAAGCTCTCCCAGAGATCTCTGTCTCAACTCTAAGGCCCAGCTCCACTCAACGACCAGCAAGCTTCAGTGCCAGACACCCCATGCCAAATAACTAGTAAGACAGGAACACAACCCCACCCATTAGCAGAGAGGCTCCCTAAAATCATAATAAGTTCACAGACACCCCAAAACACACCACCAGACGCGGTCCTGCCCACCAGAAAGACAAGATCCAGCACCACCCAACAGAACACATGCACCAGTCCCCTCCACCAGGAAGCCTACACAAGCCACTGAACCAACCTTACCCACTGGGGGCAGACACCAAAAACAACGGGAACTACGAACCTGCAGGCTGTGAAAAGGAGACCCCAAACACAGTAAGTTAAGCAAAATGGGAAGACAGAGAAATACACAGCAAATGAAGGAGCAAGGTAAAAACCCACCAGACCAAACAAATGAAGAGGAAATAGGCAGTCTACCTGAAAAAGAATTCAGAGTAATGATAGTAAAGATGATCCAAAATCTTGGAAATAGAAGGGAGAAAATACAAGAAACGTTTAACAAGGACCTAGAAGAACTAAAGAGCAAACAAACAATGATGAACAACACAATAAATGAAATTAAAAATTCTCTAGAAGGAATCAATAGCAGAATAACTGAGGCAGAAGAAAGAACAAGTGAACTGGAAGATAAAATAGTGGAAGTAACTACCGCAGAGCAGAATAAAGAAAAAAGAATGAAAAGAATTGAGGACAGTCTCAGAGACCTCTGGGACAACATTAAACACCCCAACATTCGAATTATAGGGGTCCCAGAAGAAGAAGAGAAAAAGAAAGGGACTGAGAAAATATTTGAAGAGATTATAGTTGAAAACTTCCCTAATGCGGGAAAGGAAATAGTCAATCAATTCCAGGAAGTGCAGAGAGTCCCATTCAGGATGAATCCAAGGAGAAACACACGAAGACACATATTAATCAAACTATCAAAAATAAAATACAAAGAAAAAATATTAAAAGCAGCAAGGGAAAAGCAACACATAACATAGAAGGGAATCCCCATAAGGTTAACAGCTGATCTTTCAGCAGAAACTCTGCAAGACAGAAGGGAGTGTCAGGACATATTTAAAGTGATGAAAGAGGGGCTTCCCTGGTGGCACAGTGGTTAAGAATCCGCCTGCCAATGCAGGGGACACAGGTTAAAGCCCTGGTCCGGGAAGATCCCACATGCTCGGAGCAACTAAGCCCGTGCACTGCAACTACTGAGTCTGCGCTCTAGAGCCCATGAGCCACAACTACTGAAGCCCACAAGACTAGCAACTACTGAAGCCCACACGACTAGAACCCGTGCTCCACAACAAGAGGAGCCACCGCAATGAGAAGCCCGCAAACCGCAAAGAAGAGTAGCCCCCGATCTCCTCAACTAGAGAAAGCCCATGCACAGCAACGAAGACCCAATGCAGCCAAAAATAAATAAGTAAAATAAATTAATAAAAAATAAAGAAGTAAATAAGTAAAGTGATGAAAGGGAAGAACCTACAACCAAGATTACTCTACCCAGCAAGGATCCCATTCAGATTTGATGGAGAAATTAAAACCTTTACAGTCAAGCAAAAGCTAAGAGAATTCATCACCACCAAACCACCTTTACAACAAATGCTAAAGGGACTTCTCTAGACAGGAAACACAAGAGAAGGAAAAGACCTACAATAATAAACCCAAAACAATTAAGAAAATAGTAATAGGAACATATCAATAATTACCTTAAATGTAAATGGATTAAATGCTCCAACCAAAAGACATAGACTGGCTGAATGGATACAAAAACAAGACCCATATATATGCTATCTACAAGAGACCCACTTCAGACCTAGGGACACATACAGACTGAAAGTGAGGGGATGGAAAAAGATATTCCATGCAAATGGAAATCAAAAGAAAGCTGGAGTAGCAATTCTCATATCAGACAAAATAGCGTTTAAAATAAAGACTATTACAAGAGACAAAGAAGGACACTACATAATGATCAAGGGATCAATCCAAGAAGAAAATATAACAATTGTAAGTATTTATGCACCCAAAAGAGGAGCACTGCAATACATAAGGGAAATGCTAACAGTCATAAAAGGGGAAATCGACAGTAACACAATAATAGTAGAGGACTTTAATACCCCACTTTCACCAATGGACAGATCATCCAAAATGAAAATAAATAAGGAAACACAAGGTTTAAATGATACATTAAACAAGATGGACTTAATTGATATTTATAGGACATTCCATCCAAAAACAAAAGAATACACTTTCTTCTCAAGTGCTCATGGAACATTCTCCAGGATAGATCATATCTTGGGTCACAAATCAACGCTTGGTAAATTTAAGAAAATTGAAATTGTATCAAGTATCTTTTCCGACCACAATGCTATGAGACTAGATATCAATTACAGGAAAAAAGCTGTAAAAAATACAAACACATGGAGGCTAAACAATACACTATTAAATAACCAAGAGATCAATGAAGAAATCAAAGAGGAGATAAAAAAAATACCTGAAACAAATGACAATGAAAACATGATGACCCAAAACCTATGGGATGCAACAAAAGCAGTTCTAAGAGGGAAGTTTATAGCAATACGATCCTACCTCAAGAAACAAGAAAAATCTCAAATAAACCTAACCTTACACCTAAAGCAATTAGAGAAAGAACAAAAAAAACCCAAAATTAGCAGAAGGAAAGAAAGCATAAAGATCAGATCAGAAGTAAATGAAAAAGAAATGAAGGAAACGATAGCAAAATCAATAAAACTAAAAGCTGGTTCTTTGAGAAGATAAACAAAATTGATAAACCATTAGCCAGACTCATCACGAAAGAAAGGGAGAAGACTCAAATCAATAGAATTAGAAATGAAAAAGGAGAAGTAACAACTGGCACTGTAGAAATACAAAGGATCATGAGAGATTACTACAAGTAACTATATGCCAATAAAATGGACAACCTGGAAGAAATGGACAAATTCTTAGAAAAGCACAACCTTCAGAGACTGAACCAGGAAGAAATAGAAAATATAAACAGACCAATCACATGCACTGAAATCGAAACTGTGATTAAAAATCTTCCAGCAAAACAAAGCCCAGGATGAGATGGCTTCACAGGCGAATTCTATCAGACATTTAGAGAAGAGCTAATACCTATCCTTCTCAAACTCTTCCAAAATATAGCAGAGGGAGGAACACGCCCAAACCCATTCTACGAGGCCACCATCACCCTGATACCAAAACCAGACAAAGATGTCACAAAAAAAGAAAATTACAGACCAATATCACTGATGAACATAGATGCAAAAATCCTCAACAAAATACTAGCAAACAGAATCCAACAGCACATTAAAGGATCATACACCATGATCAAGTGGGGTTTATCCCAGGAATGCAAGGATTCTTCAATATACGCAAATCAATCAATGTGATAAACAATATTAACAAACTGAAGGAGAAAAACCATATGATCATCTCAATAGATGCAGAAAAAGCTTTTGACAAAATTCAACACCCATTTATGATAAAAACCTTCCAGAAAGTAGGCATAGAGGGAACTTACCTCAACACAATAAAGGCCATATATGACAAACCCACAGCCAACATCCTTCTCAATGGTGAAAAACTGAAACCATTTCCACTAAGATCAGGAACAAGACAAGGTTGCCCACTCTCACCACTATTATTCAACATAGTTTTGGAAGTTTTAGCCACAGCAATCAGAGAAGAAAAAGAAATAAAAGGAATCCAAATCGGAAAAGAAGAAGTAAAACTGTCACTGTTTGCAGATGACATGATACTATACATAGAGAATCCTAAAGAGGCTACCAGAAAACTACTAGAGCTAATCAATGAATTTGGTAAAGTTGCAGGATACAAAATTAATGCACAGAAATTTCTTGCATTCCTATACACTAATGATGAAAAATCTGAAAGAGAAATTAAGGAAACTCTCCCATTTACCATTGCAACAAAAAGAATAAAATATCTAGGAATAAACCTACCTAAGGAGACAAAAGACCTGTATGCAGAAAACTATAAGACACCGATGAAAGAAGTTAAAGATGATACAAACAGATGGAGAGATATACCATGTTCTTGGATTGGAAGAAGCAACATTGTGACAATGACTATACTACCCAAAGCAATCAACACATTCAGTGCAATCCCTATCAAACTACCAATGGCATTTTTCACAGAACTAGAACCAAAAATTTCACAATTTATATGGAAACACAAAACACCCCTAATAGCCAAAGCAATCTTGAGAAAGAAAACCGGAGCTGGAGGAATCAGGCTCCATGATTTCAAACTATACTACAAAACTACAGTAATCAAGACAGTATGGTACTTGCAGAAAAACAGAAATATAGATCAATGGAACAGGATAGAAAGCCCAGAGATAAACCCATGCACATATGGTCACCTTATCTTTGATAAAGGAGGCAAGAATATACAATGGAGAAAAGACAGCCTCTTCAATAAGTGGTGCTTGGAAAACTGGACAGCTACATGTAGAAGAATGAAATTAGAACACTCCCTAACACCATACACAAAAATAAACTCAAAATGGATTAAAGACCTAAATGTAATGCCAAACACTATAAAACTCTTAGAGGGAAACATAGGCAGAACACTCTATGACGTAAATCACAGCAAGATCCTTTTTGACCCACCTCCTAGAGAAATGGAAATAAAAACAAAAATAAACAAATGGGACCTAATGAAACTTAAAAGCTTTTGCACAGAAAAGGAAACCGTAAACAATACGAAAAGACAACCCTCAGAATGGGAGAAAGTATTTACAAACAAAGCAACTGACAAAGGATTAATCTCCAAAATATACAAGCAACTCATGCAGTTCAATATCAAAAAAAAACCCAACCCAATCAAAAAATGGGTGGAAGACCTACAGAGACAGTTCTCCAAAGAAGATATACAGATTGCCAACAAACACATGAAAGGATTCTCAACATCTCTAACTATTAGAGAAATGCAAATCAAAACTATGATGAGGTATCACCTCACACCAGTCAGAATAGCCATCATCAAAAAATCTACAAACAATAAATGCTGGAGAGGGTGTGGAGAAAAGGGAACCCTCTTGCACTGTTGGTGGGAATGTAAACTGATATAGCCACTATGGAGAAGAGTATGGAGGTTCCTTAAAAAACTAAATATAGAACTACCATACAACACAGCAATCCCACTACTGAGCATATACCCTGAGAAAACCATAATTCAAGAAGATGCATGTACTGCAATGTTCATTGCAGCTTTATTTACAATAGCCAGGACATGGAAGCAACCTAAGTGTCCATCGACAGATGAATGGATAAAGAAGATGTGGCACATATATAGAATGGAATATTACTCAGCCATAAAAAGAAATGAAACTGAGTTATTTGTAGTGAGGTGGATGGACCTAGAGTCTGTCATACACAGTGAAGTAAGTCAGAAAGAGAAAAACAAATACTGTATGCTAACACATATATATGGAATCTAAGAAAAAAAAAAAAAGGTCATGAAGAACCTAGGGGTAAGATGGGAATAAAGACACAGACCTACTAGAGAATGGACTTGAGGATGTGGGGAGGGGGAAGGGTAAGCTGGGATGAAGTGAGAGAGTGGCATGGACATATATACACTACCAAATGTAAAACAGATAGCTAGTGGGAAGCAGCCACATAGCACAGGGAGATCAGCTCGGTGTTTTGTGTTCACCTAGAGGGGTGGGAGAGGGAGGGTGGGAGGGAGACAAAAGAGGGAGAGGATATAGGGATATATGTATACGTATAGCTGATTCACTTTGCTATACAGCAGAAACTAACACACCATTGTAAAGCAATTATACTCTAATAAAGATGTTTAAAAAAAGGAAATCTTTTATTTTATTTTATTATTATTTTTTCTAACATCTTATTAAACATCTTTTGCCTTCATATCTACCTAATCTACACAGTCTATTCAGAGAACAACTTAATGTAGGGACCTCTGTTTCTTTAGTGCCTTCTGTGTGCCAGGCTCTCTGCTAGGTATATCCATACACAATTCATTCAAATGACATATTTATTGAGCAGCTATTATGTGACAGGGACTGTTCTAGGTAGTGGAAATACATCATGGTACAAAACAGATTTTAGAAATCTCTGTCCCTAGTGTGCTTCTACTGGAGAAAGAGAATTTTAAAAATTAATAATTTATTTATATAGCATATTAAATGGTAATAATTGCTATAGAAAAATAAAGAGCAGGTTAAGGGGATTCAGGAGTACTGGAGTGGAAAGGAATGATTGCAGTTTTAAGTAGAATGGTCAGGGTAGGCAGCTCTGAGAAGGTAAAACACTCAAGCAAACTTGAAGGAGGTAAGGGAACAAGCCATAGGGGTATCTGGAAGAAGAGCATTCACACAGAGGAAGCAGCCAATTTAAAGGCCCTAAAGCAGAAGTGTATGACTGGTGTATTCAAGAAATCATAAGGAGATCATCAGTGTTGCGAGAGCAAGGGGGAGAGGAATGGGAGATGAGGTCAGAATGGTAACTGGATTGCACAGGGTCTTATAGGTCATTGTAAAGACTTTTTGGCTTTTACTCTGAGTGAAGAGAGGAGCCATTACAAGGTAGTAAATAAAGAAGGCTCACGATTTGATGTCCATTTTAGAAGGATCACTCTGGCTACTCCCTTGAGCAGAAATTGTAGGGTTATAGCAGGGAGACCAATTAGGAGACTGACTATACAATAATTCAGATGAGAGATGATGGTATTTTAGACCAGGCTGGGAGCATTGGAGATAGAGAAAAGATGGATTTTGACATATTTCAAAAGTAGAACTAACTGCATTTCCTGGCATATTCAATGTGGGGTGTAAAAAAAATTAGGAGTCAAGGATATAGGCAAGGTTTTTGGCCTGAGCAACTGGAAAGATAGAATTAACAAGATGAGAAAAACAGTTAGTGATATGAATTTGGGGAAAGATGATGAGGAATTCAATATTAGAGATATTAAGTTTGAGATGTCTATTAGACATCCAAGTGGAAATATTAAAATAAAAAGTTGGACATACGAATCTGGAGCTCATGGGAGAGGTGCAGGCTGGTAGGTCAGATAAGATGAAGACTAAAAACTGAGCTGAATTTAGCAATGTGGAGACCTTTGGAAAGTTTGACAAGAGCATTTTTGGTGGAACAGTGGGGACAAAAGCCTAATTGGGAGGAGAGAATTTGAAAATAGATTTTAAACAACTTTTTCATGGAGTTTTGCTGCAGAGGAGGAATGAGGAAATGGAGCAATAACCAGAAGGGAGGATAGAGCAAAGAGAGGATATTTTAAGAGGGAAAAATAGCTGCTTGAATGTTTGAATACTGATGGAAATAATCCAGTAGAGAGGAAAGAACTGATAATATAGGCTAGAGAAGGAAGAATTGCTAGAGCTGTGCCATAGAACAGACAAAAGGGGATGGCTCCCGTGTATAAGAGGAGGTACTGACTTTAGATAGGAGTATGACTAATTCGTCCATGATAATAGGCAGGAAACAGAGTATTTAGGTACAGATGCTGTTAGGAGTGTAAGTGTGGTGGTGGGAATTTGTGGAAGTTCTCATCTTATTACTGCAGTTTTGACAGTAAAGTAGGAAGCAAGGTCATTGGTTGAAAGTAAGGCTGAGGGAGGAAGTGTTAGAATTTTGAAAAGAGTGAAGGTGGTACAAAATAATGAGCTAGGAGACCGGAAGAGTAAATGGACAAGGGAAATGAAAGAATAACTGCCGGACATCAAGAATCCACTTGTGGTTCATGGTCATGCGTTTTAAGCAAAGCCAGTCAGGATGCTTGTGTGCTTTCTCCAGCCACATTCAGGTCTTGGAGCAGGCGGAGCGCTGGATTTAACAAATATGAGGACATGAGAAAGGGACGAAGGAGCGAAGGGTGTGTGCGAGGGAATAGTTAAGATGGTTGGCTATGGGACCTACAATGGGCAAGGAGGGAAGACAAATGTTAGGGAAGAGGAGCAGTGACGTGCTGAGAGGATGAGCAGATTGTAGGCCAGTAGGATGGAAGAATGGTTCGAATGAGAGTCCCTTCTATAAGGGGTGAGCTGTGAAAGATAGAGGGGCTGTCAGAGAGTGGGTCAGGGTTGCAGTTACTGGTAAAGACGAGGACTGAGAGCCGGGCTGCTTAATGAAGAGGCCGTGGACTGGTGCCAGTGTGTGAACTGTACGTTACTGAGCTGCAATGAGGTGAGCTCAGAAATGGAAGGAAGTGTTTAGAAACACTACTGTGACCTCCAAGCCTATGATAAGTGGACTTGTATTCAGAATGTCTTTGCTTTTTAAATCTCATTTGTCTATTCATTTGCTGTTGTATTTTACAAAAGTAACAGTCTGCAACAGATGGGCTATAAACAACAACAAAAAATCTGGTCCTGCCCCACAGCTGAAGCACTGCTCTAGTGTGCATGACTGTCATGTGAGTGTCTGAGGAGGGTGGAGGGCAAGACCATCGGAGGAGAGGAGTTGGAAGGACTAGTTTCTCGAATATTGAAGTCACCGTCATCTCTAGCCTTCTGAGATAGAAGCCACCTGATTCCACCACTCTGGGGGGCACTATTCTCATTGTTTGCCATGTAAACAACAGAACTCAGAATACAGTGTGAATGGCGCCCTTAGATTGTTCACGAAGGTGGCCGTTGCTATCTCCATTTTACAGATGAGGCGACAGACTCAGAGAGGTGAAATAATTGCCCAAGTTCACATAGCTAGTAAGGGAAGGAACCAATATTTGAACTTAGATATGTCTGTCATGCCAAAGCTAGACTCTGTCCATACACCCCTCCCTCTTTGTCACCTGCTTACCGTTATGGGGACAGCATAGCCATAAGCCTCATAAAAACTGGGGAAGAATGCCTTTTGGGAATGTGCTGTGGTCCACGTGGCTAAGATGAGCATTTCCATTTCTTTTAAAATCATGACTTGTTGCATCTGCTGTGCTAACCCACAACCCATTGCTGTCTAGACCCGTCTTTCCGGTTGGTCTTTGTTGAACCGAGAGGCTGAAGCACCTCAGGAATCCAATATCCAATATCACCACAGGATTTCCTGCACTTTCTGTTCTTGTGCTTTAGTCATTACACATGTATTAGAAGCCTCTTCTAAATAATGGTTCATGAATGATAAAATGATGAGTAGTTTTAATCCTTTTCTTTTTTTCCCAAAATCTGTGCAATGGAGATGTTACTTTTATGATCTGAAAAGGTCTAGCATAGATCTATATTTTAAACCATCTTGTTCATGTGGAAACTCTCTAAGACTCTTAGGTCTCTGATGAGGGCTGAACAGGCCTGCTCTCCCACTGAGCCTGAGTCCCAGCTGCACTGGAAGCCTTGGCGTTTCCAGAAAAGTTGGTGTTGGTTGTTTCCCACTCTCCCCAGGTGCATGGAGTATTTGAGGAATCAATCCAAAGACAAAGCAGCATTAATCTCTTAGGGGTTTCCTGGTTTCCTCCATTTCTTGGCTCTCCAACTGGCCTGGGAAAGTACCACAACGCTACAGTTAATTTATAAAGCTCATCCATGTTTCACTGGACCTGTGAACAGAGAAGTCATCCACTTGTTCTGGAAAGCCCTCCCTGGAGTTCTGAGTCTATATGCTTACATAACACATAGGGCATGGCGTCAGAATTATGGCTTTATGTAGGCCAGGCTGCCTCTGTGAAGCATGGCCTGTGGCACATCACAGGGCCTGACACATAGTAGGTACTCACTAAGGATGAGTCGAATGAGTGAATAAACAACCGATGTTCAGTCTGTATAGGTATTTTTGTGGTGATGTGTTTAATCTTTTCTACCTTAAGAAAGTCGCTAGCATGGATATATATTAATGTATATGAAAAGAACTTTGGGACTTATTTTTATATTCAAACATACGACTTTTCACCCAGAGAAGATATAGAAGAAATAAAGAACCCACCAAGAAAAGCAAATAAAGCTGGACAGAGTAGGCTATGCTCACTCAGTTTAGTTTTAAATAATAATCAAAATAGATAATAGGAGTAGAATTTTACTTGGAAAAGTAATACCGCAAATCCCAGTTGATGTGGTGGAGAGAGGAGTCATTAAAATACTTTAATATGGTAAAATGCTAATTATCACAGTTATTCATTGAAAGTAACTTAAAATCTCTGGTTGGCATCATAAGCATAACTTGAATTTTCAAATACATGTTATTAATTATTGTTATTAATATGAGGTTTAAAACCTGACCCTCTTTTGGAGACTAAGTATCAGGACAGGTGAATTTTAAAATGTGCCTGAAAACTCACAACAACCAAATGAAAGTTGGTATTCTTTTCTTCCATCTTGCCAAAGTACTCATCACATTAATAAGAAATGCAACCGACATGCCAGGCACTAAGTTTCACATCATTTGTTTTTATAAGGTTGTATTCCAGTAGATGGGGAATACTTTGATTTCAGTATGTACTTCATTGATGTTGAGAGTCTAGACTCATTCTAATGACTATGGTCAAGATAAGATATTTTTCCCTAGTTTGTCTACACAAAACTATAAGAACTAGCAAACGCTTAACTATTGTATTTGAATAGAGAATTCTTCCTCTTCTAGATCTGAAGACTAAATAAAATATGGCACAGACAGTTACATTCCTAGTTTTTTTTATTATGCCTTTTGAAATAATTTGTATATACCTTTTAAATAATTTCAAGTGCCACAAAAAATAATGTTAATAGCTCAAAATCAAAAGTTAAAAAAAAAAAACCTAAGTATAATTTTTAAAATCTTTTTCTTCTCAAGCGTTTTACGATGGGATAATGAGACAGATGTCTCTCAACTGGAAGGACATTTTGACATTGTTATGTGTGCTGACTGGTAAGTACATAAAAATCATAAAACTCCCGTTAGAAAAAATAGCTTTGCTGGAGTAATTGGGCTGTGCTGCTTTGCTGACGGCAAAGCGAAGTCAACAAATGAGGCACAAAGCTGCCTTAACCTCAACAAATTAACATTCATCTCCATGTGACAGTTATAAGGTAGTCTTCTATCACACGGTAACTTCTACCACATTATTTCCCAAAGATTGATTTTGAGAAGCATTTCCATTTTCTGGAATTGCCTCTGTTTCATGCTTGACGTATCAGTAAATGGACGACTTAGGCAAATTGCAAATAATTATGGCTCGGGGAGGAATAGTCTGGAGAAAAAGGAGTTTATCAACAAAACAGCTCAATTAGCTTACTTCTTAGGAGAGATCTGACTATTGATATAAGGGAATATATATATATGTATGTGTGTTTGCACACATATACACTCCAGCGTATAAACATATCTGTGAAATATCTTTAGGGAAATAGCTTTTCTTAAAATGTATGTTTGCTATCTAATATTTTCAATGCCTTCAATTATGATATTTAATTATACATAAAACAAGAATTATAAAATTACATTTTATTGTTATGCAAATGATAATAGTAAAATCTCTGTCAGATGCCTGCCTTTTAAAAATAATTTACATTAGATAGTTTGTCTTCTCTTTTAGCCCAGTCTACTTATTGTTAATGGAAGTCTGATCCTAAGTTACAGGATAAATATGTATCAAACCTTAATAATGATTTCAACTCATCTTATGTATTTTCTTTGTGTGTTGAATAATAATATGAGAAACATTGACAATTCACAAGTATTTTTCCTGTTAAGAGTAAGATCTTATTTGTAGTTTAATCATGATTTTTAAAATGACACTATGGATTTGAAAACACAAGTTCAGATTCTAAAGAAGTTCTATTATATGGATAAACCCAAACACAAGATCCATAACCCAGAGAACACTTTCCTTATGCGAGAGTTGAATGAATGCAGTGAAGTTTTCAGGAAGTCTTTATTTAAAATTATTATTTAATAAGCTTTTCAGTGGGTAACTTTCTTCCTAAGTCAATGAAATTAGACTTGCTTTCTGTTTTCTTCTGAAAAATACTTGTCAAGGAAACAAATATTTTCTTCTATTCTTAGTTGAGATATTCTAGTTTTTCATGGCCATTTTAGTCTCTCTGCACCCAATTTCAGAAAACCTTTTTCCAAAAAAAGAGAGAAGCAGATTTTTGACTAGTCATTGATATTGTGTCTCAATATTACAGCCCTCATCTAATCAAAAATAAGGAGCTAAAACCTCACCATATGATTTGAGCAAGTAATTTAGTAAATGCTGTCCCTCACCAAATATGAGAAAGGATTCTCCAGGTTTCATTGCACAGATGAAGATAATGCTGGCAGGATTAGATCAGATTAAGCATGAAAGTCAGATCAGAGAGCAGCGGAAAGAGGGAAGAAGGGTAGAATCTTCTTGGAGGTTTAGACGAGGGTCGCACATGGATGGGCTCTGATTATGTGGGGAAGTCAGGTCTGGCCAAGAGATTTAAAGTTAATTTTGTCCTTTGCACAAATATCAAAACAGCCTGGCTTTGTCATACCTTGTGTTATGACACTCACACCATGTCATCCTATTTGTACCAGGGAAGCAGAGGAAGTCAGATTTAAGCTCTTTTCTGATTAATGTTCTCTGTTAGGTTAAAAATAGCCACACAACATGTTTGAAAAATAGTCTTTTTTCCCTAGCCAACAACAGGATCCTGTACAACTGATATACATAATGCATATTCAGTTAAGGCTTTCATTACAAATACATAACATAATAATACAATGTTATACGTACACACACACACATACCATATACATAAATACACATCTAGTCGCTATTGAGAATTTATGTATTCAAATGAACTAAATACACCAAGTTTCATTTTATAAATGGCTTTTCTATGCATGAATTGTTAAGTTTTCTTTTCCTCCGGTGTTGTCAGTGCCAGAATGTCAGCCTGTTTATAATTTCCCATTTGTAAATGTGAAACATTAAGCTACTCTCACTGCGATGCTGATATTATTTCCAAAAGAAATGTTTTGGTAATGGTCTGTCTTCATATTCACAGGGATGGGTAAGCTGTTCAGAAACTTAGAAAGTACAACGATGTTCATAATGTACATGTTGTGCGTATAGCAGGGAAGCCCAGGATTCCATGTGTTCTTTATGTCCTGTAGGATTGATGTTTCTGTGTCAGAGTTATTGCACGGATGCTGCTTCTAGGGGCAGGCAGGCAGGCAGGCAGACCATGCTGCTATTTTTTTTTTTTAAAGAATGTCACAGAGGAGGAAAAGAAAGCTCTCTTTAGACACTACCTCCAAGATGAAACCTGAAATAGTCAGTGCCAGAAATAGGTGCCACACATAAATAGATCACGTTAAGTCTCACACCATCCTTGAGTCCTTGTCAGTCAATGAGATCTGGATTAGGCCACAGGAATATGAAGCAAGAGTTGGAGTTCAAATATTAGGTACATGGATTAAATTCTTACTGAAGCATTTCCAGCAAGGGTGGCATTGTCTGCTTCCCTGAATAGCTAACCAGTGGTACTGCTTGATCCCATTTACATGAAAACAAGCTCTATTCACAAACCTATTCCAAACCCACATTGTGGTTCAAGTAAAATGCACATGATTACAACGAGCAGCGATATGTTTATGTTGTTAAATCATTCAGATATTCATATATTTACATTCAAACATTCATAAACCTGTAGGCAATGGGGGAAATAACTCATTTCCCAGAAGAGACAGTCTCTTAGTTCACATCTAAATTTAGTAGCTCAACTAGATTATAAAATAAAGAGGCACACTGAAAGCTAGTCGTTATTTCTCCATTCAGCATTTTTGACAATGAAATATAGTTTCATGGTTCAACAGTTCCTAAGTAACTTGTAAAATGTCCACTTTGAAATAAACAGAAGGAAAACTCAAGGTACAGTCATACCTGCAAATGGATGCTGTTGACAAATATCAAAATATTAGAATATTTAACCACAGGTGTAGAAAAAAAACCCTCCTATTAAATTCCTTGGTTGACTTGTTTAATGTTGAATTTAATATAAGAGTTCCTTTCTGCTGGAATGCAATCTAGCCCGGTCCTTGTCCTTGCTGAGTTTAGAATAGTGAGTGATTGTTAATTTTAAACCTGCCTTTCCAGACTCCCGTTCAATCACAATATTCTGAGAGTCTGGTAGTAAGATGCTTTTTATCCAGTGAACACTTCCATTCAGTGTTTGATGGCTTTCCAGTTTACTGTAGCTCTGCAAAAATAAAAATGATCCTGTAAATTAAAAAAAAAAAAAAAAGATTCTGCACATTTGGATTCTCTAAAGGCTTGGAAAGCAAGTCTGAAACGCCACCCCTAGCCAGACACATGGGGCTAGGTCTGCAGGACGGTGAGCACCTCGTCTGCATGCCTCCAGCCTGAGACTTTGGGAAGAAATGGGGAACGTACATCACTTCACTTGCTCTCCCAGCATTTTTATACTAACTATATACAGTGGATTGTTTTTATTTTCTATCATGTTTACTTTAAATGATGAAAAAAGTTTGGGTTTTGTGAAGAAAAAATTTTTTTTCTCAAAATAGGCTCTAGGATTTCTTTGTTTTCTTCCAGATGCTGTGATCATAGGTAGTTCTAAATCACAACTCACAGACCTTTCCACCTGAAAAGATCTTTAACCCAAATGTAGTCAGCCCTCTAACCTCACACCTGAGGAAACTCAGTCCCGGAGAAGACAGACAGATTGTCAAAGATCTCGCACCTAAGGGGTGGCACCAAGCGAGATCAGAATACGGCTCCCCCAGCAATCAGTTGCTAAAGACCGATAGAGGCCATTCGGTCTGCTGAAAGTTAAATTTAAAACAGTGAATTTAACTGAGCATATTTCACCGTGAAAATTACATAGAGGTCTTCCTCTCTGTGGATGCTGACAGAAATGTCTCCTTGTTCGCTGCACTAATTAATTTCCCTATGAGAGGAGCTGGAGCGTCTCTGTGCTCTGCAGAAAATCCTGACTGATTCTAAGGGAGGCGATGAAAATGGCCTGGCACCTTTCCTTTGTCGCATAATCTGTGATTCAGATCAGTGGAACAAAGCAAGCGTTGACTCTACAAGTGAATTATATAGAGGGGTGTGTGTGTGTGTGTGTGTGTGTGTGTTTGATGGCCAAACTAGACCGACTGTCGATGTATTCTGATCAGTAACTGGAGAGTTGAAATGGTATCTTCATCCCAATCACTGACCCACTCAGCCTTTTTTAATAGATGCACTTAAGCTGCTGCTGTTCTCTGAGCCCATTAGGACTTATTTAAGGGGTGAATTTTCAGGAGATTGTATATCACTCCCACTAAAGCACGTTGAAATTGCTGATAGGATGTATCCTACTAAGCGTTATAAATTCTGCACCAGAGCTAAGTAGAAAGGTGAGCTTGCTTGGAATAAAGACCTATTAGAGAACTACAGAAATTACTTTTGGGAAATTTGACTTGCAGTGATGGAGTAGACAGCATTAGCTTTCAAATAACTGTGTTTTGAATGTGTGCTGTGTGTTAAGCTGCATTTTCTAGTGAGCTGTGAGGTTAATATTTTTGTCACCATTGCCAACATTAAGTAGAAATAGTACTATATTAGGTTATGCTTTTTTTATTCAAGTATAGTTAATTTACAATGTTGTGTTAGTTTCGAGGGTACAGCAAAGTGATTCAGTTATTTATATATACATATATATATATATATATATATATATTCTTTTTCAGATTCTTTTCCATTATAGGTTATCATAAGATGTTGAGTATAGTTCCCTATGCTATATAGTAGGTCCTTATTGTTTATCTATTTTTTAATGTAGCAGTGTGTATATGTTAATCCCAAACTCCTAATTTATTTCCCCCTCCCCTCATAAGGTTATGTTCTAAGCTCAGCTTTTAAGTTGTTGATTATTTGTCTCTAACAATCTTACCGGCTCTTAGGATGCACAGGTATAAACTGAGAATGGTCTTTTGCTTGGTGCTATGTATCCCAACCAGCCAGGTCTCCTGTAGACCCAAGTAACTGACAGAGGTATTTTCTCACAGTGGTAGTCTTCTTTAAAAAAAATAAAATAAAATGCTTAATTATTAACATTTAAGATAGTATTACCTCACTAAACAATAAGGTATATAGTCCCGAAGAGAAATTTTCAAAACACTTAAATACAATTCGATTCCTTTCTTATCCATCCTTACTGGTTATTAACCACTGATTAATATGACTAAAAGGCAAATTTTTTAGCATTCGAATTAGACACATTCTGTGCTCTAAGATTTAAGTGCACAGTTTTCTGGAACAATAAGAAATTTTCCCATGGGTAATAATCTGGTTATCCTGATTATCCTGATGGATAGTTTCCCATTCTAGAGATCATTTCTAGCTCACCTTAAGAGGATTCTTTTTCCATTGCTCAAAGCAGAACTTTATAGAAGAAACTTCCACTAAGCATGTCATGGTGAAACCCAAGCACTGACTTCTTGGAAATGTCTTATAAGCCGCTCTCCCCACTCCTCTTAAGTGAGAGACTTAGGAGAGAACCTGGCTTGGTGAAACATCCTACCTAAATGCTGATTCCTCCCTAGCAAGACCAGTGAAGGAGTGTGTACGGCCTGTTTTAGAGTCATTGAAACCCACCCTACGTCTACGTAAGCTCCTCCATTTCAAAGACTGTGTTGATCTGCCAGTTGGGCAGTAAGTAGCTCTTCATTGAGCACCCTCTCTGTGTGTATGCTGGGCCAGGCCTAGTGACGCAGAAATGAATACAGACTGGAAGCTCCTTGAGGATGGGAACTTCGTCTTATTCACAGCTTATCTCCAAGGCCTGAAACAGCCCCTAGTGTACAGCAGGTCATCAACAAATATTCATCAACCAACATATATCATTCATTTGATGCCCACCGCAGCCACAGAGGTGGGCCCTTATCGACAGGAAAACTGAGGCCTCAGATGAAGTGACTTGCCCAAGGTCACATAGCAGAACGGTCAGAGCCAGAGCCTAGGAAACCCTGAACTATGCTGTCCCCTTGTCTGAAGTGTGGCTCCACCAGCAGCGCTCCTGCGGACAGCTGATACTCATCCTTAGCTTGGAGGAGGACGACGCAGGGCCCCAGAGTAGGTGGTAATTAGCCAAGCTCTTTGGGGAGCGGGAGGCCAAATCAGAGGGACCCACACCAAACTACAGCATTTGAAACGGGAGTAGAGGCTTTGCTTAGGCCCCTCATGGGATAGCTGATGCAGAAGGCCACCCAGTGTTCTAGCCTGCAAGTCCTGGATAAGGAAACTCTGTCCTAAACTTCCAGGATAAGGCCTGGTGAAGACAGGGTCAGACTGATCCAGCCAAAGAGGTGACAGAGCAACAAGAGAAATTCTCAAACCAGAAAAGAAAAATGAAAAATCACATGAACTGGAAAAAAATCAACATGGAGATCAAGGGGGGAAATCCAGAGTTGCCACGGTTTCTGGGACACACTGCCTAAAGCTGGTCTTTGTTTACTCCTAGGTCACTTGTTGGCTCTAACCTCAGTGCTGTTGCTAGTCACTAAAAACCATCCCCATCTGAGAGCTGTTTTGTGGTTGGTGTGTAATAGGGCTGGTGGTTTGTTTTTGGAGGGTGGCCTCACAGCACCCTCGGTGGGCAGAGGGCACAGGTCTACAGACAAGTGTTGGGAGAGCTTCATCTCCACCAGATGATTTCCCCAAACAGCGGCTTAGAAATTGTCCCTTTCACACTAACACATGGCCAGTCGTGTCGAATCGTGGCCCATCGCATGTTGATGACTTGACTTTGGTTGGATAACACTGACCACAGTATCTTTTTTTTATTCCAGTGAGACACTTGGATGGAAGGAAACATTTCTCTTTTTTAGTGTTGAGTAAACGTGTAATTAGTCTTGATCTCCATTAGTATCATTAGACTTGAAAACCCAGTTTAATCTGGATTCTGCTCTCTTCTCAATGTCAGCCTGTTTCTGGACCAGTACAGAGCCAGCCTTGTTGATGCAATAAAGAGATTACTCCAGCCCAGGGTAAGTATGTTTCTGTTTTCTCCTGAACACTGGCTTCAGAATAATTAGTCTGTGCACAAAGATGGAGAGAGTAATGGAATGGCAGGATTAATGTCATGTAATACTTTAATACTTATTATGTCCAACTTCAATTGGGTCTTCTGATCTATCAGATTCTTTCCTAATCATAACTAGGGAACTTCTTACCCTTGGCCTTCTGATAAGGAACACAGTGGGTAGTAAAATAAATGAAACCACTTCAAAGATAGTGTGAGATTATTTTTATCAAAGAATTTCTTGAGTCTTTTCCTTTGATAACAATATCTTCATATTAAAGTAGAAGTATGATATTGAAAGTTTTCTGTTGACTTCTGTCATTTTAAATCCCTTCAATGGTTACCTTTGTCACTGGTTATTTATTGCAAAAGAACATTTTTCTTTTTATTTCTGTTTATATTAAATAAAGGGGCTTCAGATGAATCTGTATATTAATCTGTTCTTTGCTTTAAAAGGAAGCCATTATTTACATATTATAAACATTAGGTCACAATGAAGCCAAGCATGGCGTAAAATATTGTGCACATTTTTACATTTATATATCCATTTATGCCTGTGAGTAAATTACAGAGTTTTTATCCACTCTTATTTTTTTGGGCTGTTATACTATGCTAGGAGGTCCTGCAGCCTAAACGGAGAGTTAATATACATCTATTTAAAGTAAGAAAACAAGTTTAAAGCTCATGCATTAAAAAAAAAATCTTATAACTGTGTAAGACTCTTGCTGTGCCATAGGAATTTAAAATAGGTTAACAATGTTAAAGTAGTCTAAGACAGGAACTCACATTTATCTGAGAAAGGACGATAGTGTGTATGTGTGTGTGAAGTATTTTCTAAAGTTTTATCTCTTCTTTTATAAAAGAAGGTTTGCTCTAGTCTTCTGACCTCAGTGAGACTTACAGACTAATACCTTTCAATCTTTCTTTTATATCTTTTTCACATTGAAGGTTCCCAGAGCAATTTGATAATCATCTTTTGCCTTACACTGTTGCTTTTTATTTTGTTATCTCTATATACCTCAGAAACTTTAAATAGACCTCTCAGAGGAGTAACCACAGCTTTGTAAGTGGTAATCAATTAAATTAAATTGGCCTTCTCAATTCCCTCTGTGAGGTGGTTAGTAGGTCTGGAGAAAAGGAAGGGGCATGCACCAAGCTATTAATGGCAGCTGTCGTGGTTGAGTGAGCAGCCCAAGTTGAGGGCAGAAGGAATTGGGGGCCTCTTCATCCCCCCATTAGCCTTGGGTGGTTCTCACGAGCATTTGCAAGATCAGGATTTTCAGAGAGGGGACGGAGATTCTTGGACGTAAAGGCTTCTAGGAATCCTATCGTACGTCAACACGATTTCAAGGACTCCTGGATCTCACAGTGCACAAACAGTACTTCACTCATCACCAACACCCCTTCAAAGCCTATTTGTGACAAATACTCCATTTTGCAGCAGATTTGCATGATTTACGTAGGATCTATTGTAAATCATGAGAACGATTTCCAATAGAAAACTGCCCAAGCTATGAATAGATCTAAATGGAGATTGAACTGGAACGTCTAGCAGCTCTCCTGCACCCTCTGTTAAACTCTGAACGACGCTCCCCCTAGTCTGAAGTGTGGCTCCACACAGCGGCCTCCTCCGAGGACGGCAGTGCTCCCACTGACAGCTGGTACTCACCCTGAACTCAGAGAAGGATGTGGCAGGGCCCTAGAGTGGGCAGTACTTACTCATGCTCTGTGAGGAGTGGGGAGGCCAAATCAGAGGGGCCCACATCAAAATGCAGCATTAGAAATGAGAGGAGGGGACCTCGCTTAGGCCCCTCCTGTCCTGCAGCCCTGCTCAGACTGCTGGGTGTTCTAGTCTAAGGGGTCAGGGGTCCACCCTAAGGGGGGAATCCCAGTTGCGGATGGCACATGGACACACTGAAGTTCCCACCCAGGGATCCCATCCCCACTGGGAGGTGTGGGGAGGCAGGGCGTTTGCACTCGCTGGGCCTCCACCCAGATGGACCCAGGAAGGGTCACCTGGACTCAGCAGGGAAGAGCAGCAGCTCTGTATCCCATGCCAGCGGGCTGAAAGGGTTCCCAGGGCTCGGGGGCACCCAGCGGATAACCGCACTCTTCTCCTTCTTAGCTCTCAGGGCTGCTGACCTGCTGCCGAAGGACCGCCCCCTGATGAGCGTCTGTGTGTGGAAGTCCCAGTCCGAGACTAAGATAACACTAAAGGTTTTAGTCTATTACAATTTGAGATGCTGTAATGTTTTCTTGAGCCTAGACCACTCCTCCATGGTTTTGTGGCCCAGAGGCTAAAGGTGCCTTAGGAGGCCCACAGAGAAACGACCTGGGCAGGTGCACTGGTGGATCCTGAGTTCTTGGTAATTCAGGGCTCAGCAGACTCAGTGGAGACGAACCAAGTTCTCAGGGTGCTCAGCAAAAGCTGCACTTTGGCCAAATGCTTCGAATTCATAGGAGGGCCCAGTTTCTGAAGGCGAAGTATCAGTGGGTGGAGTCAGAAATACCTGCATACAGAACTTAAGTGGTTCTTACTATCTAGCCACTTACTGGTTTCATCTCTCAGAGCCTCAGTTTCTCGTCTGTAAAATGGGGAGTAAACAAGCCAGTGCACTGGAAAGCTTTAGCACATGATTGACTCTGAATGAATATGTGTTCGCTCTTATTACCTTGAAGAACTAGAGAGACTTTCCAGCTGTGATGAGTATAGAATGTAAGGGGCTCTTCACAAAAACTGTTCTCAGAGAAATGGTTGGCAGGAGGGGAAAATTTTTTTTCTCGACCTGGACTTGGCCGATTTCTACACATAACTGGGCCTGCTGCAGTTCCCTGCACCCGTGTCCTGCATACCTGCTGCAGGCTCTGCAGAGGTCCGGGGGATTGTCTACCTGGATGAAGATGACACTTTTTAGTACAGATAACCCTACCGAGTAAGGTGAGAGAAATTATACTAAGTGGCCAGAATGAAATCATTGCAACACAAAGGTTCAGGTGTCAAGCTTGGGAAGAAATGGATCTGCCATTACTGGGGAGTGTGGTTCCTTGGTTTCTAGCTAAGGCAGCTCTGCTGTCTGGAGTCAGAGGATCCAGAAGCAAAGAAAGCAGAGGGAGGGGAGGGTTCCCCTTGCTTTTCAGCTTTTATATTGGGGGTCGTGGATGAGGTGGGCACAGGCCCTCAGAGAGAGCTTAGCCACCACGGTGGGCTCCTGGCTTGACCAGGAACAATATCAGATCCCAGGGCTGAGCCTAGATCCTCAGGCAAACGGGCACCCATGCCTGGAAAGTCATTACAGGAAGCCCCAAATGTCAGGAGGAAATGATTGTTACCTGTCCCAGATGGAAACTTTCCTCAACTTACTGGTTGAGAGACACTGTAAAAACATCTGACTCCTGCCAGAATGCTACAAGGGACTCTCTAGCAAACTTACAAGAGGAAAAGAAAAGATCTTAAAAAGGAATGAAATCAGCACGTTTTACTCATTCCAAGAAACAACATGTCCCTCCCCTCCCCCACCTCTTTCCCTCCGGTGAGTGGCTTCTTGTTGCTGACAGGTAACCCCCTCTCGCTGTGTTCCTTAAAGACCATCAGCCATGTCTGATATCAGAGGACCCAGATGTGATTTCAAATACAGCCACACAAGCCTACAAGTTGAATTTCAGTCCAGAAGTGACAAGCAACAAATGGCATCTACTAATATTCCTCTGAAATGGCTTTGGGTGGAAGGGGGGGAGCCAAACCAGTTAGTGTGAGTTTACTGAGGACCATGAGGAGATGGATGGGGATGCAATACGGACAGATCTCCAGCTTGTTACAGCTGCTAACCATTGGCAAGAATTCAAAAATATCACTGTGGAATTCATTTAACCTTCTGTAGAAGCTGCCCTAAGTAACTGCCAAATTCCTGGAGTCCTGACTACATGCCAGCCGTGCTATAAAAGTAAATCATGGACTCTCATTTTAGAAGGGCACTTTCTTTTTACTGACATATTTCCTCATCTTTTAAAAAATCTAGCATCTCTGCACCCATCTGTACAAACCTCTGTTTTTGCTTATCTCAGGGAAGTGCCTTGTGAGTGTGGGTTCAGTGGCATGAACTGAGATGGTGCTGAAGGACCCTTGGTTCCTGTCCGCTTGCTGGGTCAGAGACCCAACAAATCCTCCTCTGTTCTTGGGGAGAAGCTGTGTTCCACCATACCTGGCCCTCCAGGTATAGGAATAGAGAGTCCCCAGATGGTTTTTAAGACCCTCAGAACAAGAGCCTAGCCCTTAGAAGTTCTTCTTGGAAGTCCACCCAGGTGTTTATCCAGTGCTGAGTCTCTGCCCCTGAGGAACTTATAATGTGGTCATGGAGATGTAACATACACACAGATGGAAGTACAGTGGACAGTGCAAAATGGCTTATAACAGCCCTGCTGTTCATATAGGGCCTGGTGCTGTTTTTATTTGTTGTGTGATTTTTTTCTAATTTACACCTTTTATAGAACGTGAGATACTCAGAGATTTGAACTCTGTCTTGATTCAACAAACATTTGTTGAGCCTCGCACTGTGCTGGGGATTGTGGGGTATAAATAGGAATAATGAGCACTTTGAGAATCTCACTGTTTACCAGGGCAGATTAATGCACAAGCCTCTTGGAATTATAATGCTATATGGTAGGTACTAGGGATACAGCACGAAGAGTCACTAACTGCCTGAGGAAGGGTTCCCTAGAGGCAGCAGTATTTAACTTTGTTCTTTAATAGTAAGAAGGCCATTCTAAGCCTCAGAGGAAGGAGACTAGAAAGTAGCATCCCTGGTGGAGGGAACAGTGCTCACAGGTGGAGAGTACGAAAAAGCATGTTGTGTTTGCAGGAGTTTGCTCTGGTTGGAGTGTAAGAGTGTCTGTGTGGTTTGGGGTTAGGGTTGGGGAGGGGTGAGGGATGAAGTTAAAGAGTTAGTTTGGGTACCACTTTAGGAAAGGCTGAGAACATGATGATGGAGAGATGGGACTTTACTATGTGGGTCATAGATAGCCATTGAAATGGAGATAGAGAGCCATTTTTGAGCAGTGTATGGGTCCTAGAAAGATCACTCCAGCCAGCATAAAAGCTGGTTTGGAATAAGAAAGAGCTTGAAAGCAGCAAGGCTCTTCATGGGTCTACTGTGGACCAACTTCTACCTAGAATTGTTCAGTTAGGAGCTAGTGAAGGCCTAAAGATGGAGAAGAGGGAACCGAATGGGTGTTCACTGACAGGTTCCTTCAGCAAACATTTCTGGAGTGCCTCCCTGGGGATAGAATAAGGTACAAGGGTTTTAAAAGACAATGTCACGATTTCCTGGTTTCCAGTTTCACTTTGAAGGTGAAGGGTATAGAATTGTTTGGCATACTTAATAGGTATTCAGCTGTGTGTGTGAGAGAGAGAGAGAGAGAGACAGAGAGAGAGAGGGATGGGTGGATGGATGGCTGGCTGGCTGGATGGGTGGGTGGGTAGTGCCCTGGGAAGTGTAGAGGTTTGGGCCAAGGATATTGAGTTCCATTTTAGACATAATGGGTTAAAGGTACTTTGAGAACATCCCCATGGAGAGCTCTAGTAGGCACCTGAAAATCTGGGTGTGGGCCCTGGACAATGGTGAATGCTGCAGTTATGTACTTGGGAGTTTTTGATGCATAATTGATAGTTGAAGTTGTGGACTTCAGTACAATCGCCTAGAACTGTATAAAACATGAAGAAAAAGTAGGCAGAGCCCCGGGGACTACTGACAATGAAAGGACAGGTGGAAAAAAAGAAGCCAGGGTCGGGGACTGAGAGACTGAGGGAAATGTAGGGGAGAAAGCAGACAAAGGCAGCATCTCAGAAACCAGGTAAAGAAATGGTTAGAAAATAAACACAAGCTTAAACGTGTAATTGGTATTTAATAGTTTATTGCCTGGAACTGAAAAAGGCATAGCATATTCCTTGTAAAATAAGTCTGAAGAAGACATTTTTTCTAGACGTGCACACCCTTTAATATATGAGTATAGATTAGTCTAGCAAAATAACAACTGAGCTTACGATGTAAACAATATCATTGTTGTTTTGTGGAACTACTCCTCTCTCCTCTCCAGGGATAAATGAATTCTCTCAAATTTCTGCTCATCAGTCAAAATTTTACATTCAATTGAGTGTTCATTCTGAGTTTAAAATGATTCTGTGACTGTGAATGCTTAGAAAGTTGTGCTTTGGTAAATTGAAAATAATTTTTCTAAAGTGATGGGCTAATTTGAAATCTATATTCTTTTTCTTGTTTTGATTTTTGCAGCCTAAATTGTAAGATGTATTCCTCTGACTGTAGCAGACAAAGTGTCCTGCTCCACTGGGGATATGGGGGGCTTCTAAAACCGTTCATTATGGGGCAGATGCTGGCACTCAGTAGGGCTCAGTGGATGCTTATTGAATGAATGGATGATGTCCTATTGTCCCTCCTAAATATTAATCCACATCTGAAAGGTGTCTGCATTCAATGAAATGAAAAAGAAAACATTTTGAAACTCATAACTGAGTAATTAAGGATTAAAACTACTGCTCGCTCTTTCTCTTTCTTGTGGGGACAGTATTGTGCACAGAAAGCTGCCCTCTGAAATCCCATTATAACCGCTGACTCTGTAAAAGCTTCTTGGAGAAAATCTTTTCTAAAGAATAAGCAATAGAACGTGGCCTTCGAATTCCCAGAGACTTGTGTTTTTCAGATTATTCAATATCTGGATTTAGTTTATTCTCTCAACAAATATTGATCGTCTACTCTGTGCTAGGCACTGAGAAAATGCAGTGAATGAAACATTAGAAGATCCCATTGTCATGGAGCATACATTCTAGCCGGCGGAGACGGGCAATAACAAACAAGGTTATGCTGTGTGCCAGTGGTGATGAGGGCTAAGGACACAACTAGAGCAGGGAGAGTGGGTGGGGAGGGATGGGGAAGGATGGCTGTTTTAGGTGCGGTGGGTACAGAAGGACAGGTAAACTGAGACACAAGCTCAATTGCAGTCACCTTACAGCTCACCCTAACCAACAAAGGGCTGGGGTGAGGGCAGCATGTGTTTTGTGAATGCAAACGTCAACCCAACCACAGCCCCTTAGTCCTGTAAACATTATGATATATAATTTAGATAATAGCTGTTAAAAATCAACTCTTTGATTGTAATGGTAAGACAATTTTTGCAGGTGACTTTAAAATAAAATGACTTCCATTATTCAAAAGTCCAGAACAGCAATCAGCTCTTAGAAAGACTAGAATGACCTACTAGTGTTCCCTCTTTTTTTTTATGGAGACTTCTGCTCCCCTGCTGAGACCATGTATTATATCTAGTTTCACATCAAAATGAATTTTTGCTGCTAAGTTTGAAAACCGCCTGAAAATAGCAATTAATATTGGAAAAGCTGACAGAACCTTAAGTTTACTGGCATGATTGGTGCTGCTGGAATTATGTGCCTGAGTGTATACATGTCTATGTAAACACAGTATGAAAAAACACTTGATGTCCAGGACAGTGTATCAGTGTGTTTTCTTGCAGCTAAATGAGGGGAAGAGAGAAGGAGAGGGAGTTGATAGAATTTTTATAGCACTGTTAGGTGGTGTAGATGCTCCTAGTCTTTCTTACATCTATATAAACTTGTTTCTCAAATTATTTTCACATTCAATGCCTCGTTTTACCCTCACAACTTGCTCGGGGTCGGGGGTGGAAGGCAAGGGAGGCTTTGTTCTTCCCACTTAATGGGTGAGAAAACTCAGTGGGTCAGCTAAGATAACTTGAGTTTCTTATCTGAAAAAATGAGGAGATTGGACTCACGTCATCTCCAAGGTCCCTTCTAGTTCAGCAGTTCTATGACTTTTTTTTTCTGATTTTCCTGAGGTGACACCGTGTTTAATGGTGGAGATCTCCTTTAAGTCCAGACCCCTTTCTGCCACACGGTTCCTTCTTCTTCAAATCCTTCACTGCATGTTTAATCATCTGTAAAATGTAATGTCTACCGTACAACGTTGTTGAGAAAACTGTTGAGGGGATTAAAGGGAAGGCTTGTGAAGCACCTAGCAAAGTGGTAGCTTTTATTATTTATTATTATCATCACTATTACTAATAAGAAGGCAATGTCGTGTAGTGGAAAGAGCATTGGCATTGGAGTCAGGTCAGTTTCCAAACATTTACTGGTGTGTCATCTTGGCCAGTGATTCAACCTTTCTGAGCATTCTGTAAAGTGGAGCTGAAAATCTCTACCTTGTTGGGTTGTTTGAAGACTAAAGGAGAGGATGTATATAGAGCACTTATCCCAGTGTCTGCTACGTCCCAGATGCTCAATAGACAGTTGGCAGGTATGAATGGTAAACCAATTTTCAAAAGAAACTGGGATAGGGACTTCCCTGGTGGTGCAGTGGTTAAGAATCTGCCTGCCAATGGAGGGGACACGGGTTCAAGCCCTGGTCCGAGAAGATCCCACATGCTGCGGAGCAACTAAGTCCGTGCATCACAACTATTGAGCCTGTGCTCTAGAGCCCACGAGCCACAACTACTGAAGCCAGAGCACCTAGAGGCCATGCTCCACAACAAGAGAAGCCACCACAATGAGAAGCCCGCGCACCACAATGAAGACCCAACACAGCCATAAATAAATAAAATAAATAAATTTATTAAAAAAAAAAAAAGAAACGGGGATATATTTTCATGATTCCCTCAAAACCTGAAGTGGTATTTCATAGAGGTGAAGCATAACCCTGAAATTAACAGACACATACAGTCATCTTTTAAACAAATAAAAGGAAAAAGAAGATTCTGAAGTTTAGCCATTCTGTGCACATCTAAAAGGGAGAAGAAAAACTCACATGCACCTAGTAGTTAGCAAATGGTTGCTGTAGAGTTTCATGTCAGAGAGTCTTCTGAAATCCGGTATATACTTTATTCAAGTCCTCTCACTCTCCCCACTACAACAATCTGATAAGGTTGTGCAGTTTATTTAGAAAAGCTTGATTGCCCTCATTTTACCACTTCCTTTGAAGAGTAATCACTTGAGGGGACTTCTCTGGTCGTGCAGTAGTTAAGAATCCGCCTGCCAATGCAGGGGACACGGGTTCAAGCCCTGGTCCGGAAAGATCCCACGTGCTGCGGAGCAACTAAACCTGTGGGCCACAACTACTGAGCCTGCGCTCTAGAGCCCGTGAGCCACAACTACTGAGCCCGCGTGCAACAACTACTGAAGCCCACGTGCCTAGAGCGCGTGCTCCGCAACAAAGAGAAGCCACCGCAATGAGAAGCCCGCGCACTGCAATGAAGAGTAGCCCCCGCTCGCCGCAACTAGAAAAAGCCCGCGCACAGCAACGAAGACCCAAACGCAGCCATAAATAAATAAATAAATTTATTGAAAAAAAAAAAAAGTAGTCACTTGAATAACTTTGAGGAACTGCTTTGCCATAATGATGACCCTTATGAAGGATTCAGTGAAGTTGGAAATCAAGATCCTGTAGCTCTGGCTCTGGCATCATGGTCACAGAAAAGGCTGGTGGCAGAACTGAAATGGATTGTGGTTACTTATCTCTGTGGAGGATTTCTTGGTACTCAATTTCCAGGGCACAGTAAATTAACATTTACAGGCATCTGTGGCCACATGCTCTGGAGCTGTGTTGCAGATGAGTTGGCAGCTGCTAAGGAGTCGCAAGGTGGGTGGCACTGCCCTGGACCCATTATTCTAAAATCTAGTTGATGGTTTAAACCAGTGGACCCAAGAGAGGTATGTATTGTACAGAAAACCAGTGTTGAGTTCCATATTGTTTATTACATGCATTGTTTGAAAATGATAAAACATAGCAACTCACCATTTAAATGACTTTTTTTTTTCTTATTTGATGTATATCTGTCCTTGAAATTATTCTCACTGTGGATGCCCATCCTGTGTGGACGTCTCAAGAGAAATGAGTTTTCTACCTGAGAACAGTGCAATTAAATGCTTTGACCAATGTCTGTTATGTTTGGTTGCCTTCCAGGTTTAAAATGTGTGTATTTCCTTTTTAACGTTCTAGGGGAAAGCAGTGGTATTCGCCCCACGCCGAGGGAGTACTTTAAACCAGTTTTGCAATCTAGCTGAAAAAGCTGGTTTCTCTATCCAAAGACATGAAAATTATGATGAACACATTTCAAACTTCCACTCCAAGGTTAGTTTTCTGCTTGTGTTAGATAACACTTTAATCCGCACTGCATTTTGAAGAGATCATGGTCTTTTTGGCAGGTAACCTAAATATTTGATTAAAGGACTCCTTAGGTGTGCTGCTTCTGAACAGCTATTTGTATCTGATTATTTTGTGTGGCAAAGCCATCTTTTATCTTTGCATGTCTAAAAGGATTGTACAGAAACCATTCCTGTTTACTCCTTTCTCTGAAACTAACTAATCTCTTCATTCATAATAGACTAATTTGTAGGATACAGGGGAGGTGGCATAGAATGAATGATAAACAAGCATTTATATTTTAATGAAAAACCTTCAGCTTTTAAGTAGGTTAAATGCTTAGCTGCACTGAAATAAATAGAAGGTGAATGTCTAATTGTATCATGTTAGACTGTAAATCTTTATCTCTGCTTGCTTTATGGCTGGGTCAGTTGGCAGTTTGAGACTGTTAAATCTCACAGAATTTCACAGTTGTGGGGTTATATGTCAGATCGAGGCGCTACAAGATTTAGGTCAAAAGCACTTATCTGAGAGTGATTCTAAGCTTGCTTACATAAAGCAATGTTATCAGCCTTTTTATTATTTATAGGTATAGAGCAATATAGGACACTGAGAGGCCAGTGTTCCACTGAAAACTTTTTAGGAATCTCACGTTTGCTCATACATATCACAGTTACTAGAATAACATGTATTTCTTCTGTAATTTTGTGTGGTACAGAAAGCTCCCTTCTCTGAGCAAGTCTGACCTTGGCAACAGACTTTGACTTGTCAATTTTGCAAGTCGTGACCACAGAAAAGTAAAGCCTTGACCTTATTTTTCTCCTGGGAAAATGTGAATAGCATTCTTTATTACCCAGGACTATGATATAATGTAGAAGTGTGTTGACTTTTGAAAAATTATATGCAAAGTGGATCTGATCTTCTAAGCAATAAAAAGGAAATCTTCATTTTCTGGAAATGGGTTCATTTCTTTGGGTCTCCAGGGCTCCATGTAAGCTCCTGGGGGGGAAAAAAATGATGCTTTGTGAACTGAAAGGGTTAAATCACTTCCTCTCACTGGTGGAATCAGGCCCTTTGGCTTACAATCAGAAAATAAAAACAGAATGGCATGTTATTCAAATCTTACCTGCCTCTAGAATGATGTTCTCCCTCTTTCAACTCCTCTCCAGAACAAAAGGAATGGCTTTGAGGGTTTTACCTGGTCAGGGAAGGGTCTCTCCTGGCCCCCTGGGCTCTTCTACACAAAGGGATGAGAACTGGCCTTCTCTCCAGGGTGGGGCTAGAGCTACAGGGATCAGCTGACGGCTGCTTCATGTCATGTCATTCACTTTCCCCCTCGAAGGACAAATGCTTTTAGTTTCTCAGTCATAGCTCAGGAGAGCAAAGGTGAGGGTTTCTCCACCAGCAGAAAATGTCAGCATGGTGCCTGATACCCTCTGTCTCCTCCTGCAAGATCTGAAGTGTGTTGGGTCATGCCAGGCGTTCAAGTCCTTAGTAGCCACCTCTTC